>NW_020259237.1:0-5270 GCF_003255815.1 Theropithecus gelada | reverse complement strand
AAAAAAAAAAAAAAAAAAAAAAAAAAAAAAAAAAAGATTTTAATACTTTCAATAAAACTGTAGAATTTTCTCAAAGAGCTTTCAGTTTTTAAGTTAGATATATTCTTAGTATGCAATTTTTTGATGCTGTTTTTTATATTACATTTTGCTTGTCTAGTTCTTAGAAATGGAAATGACATATGTATGCTGACTTTGCATGCAGTTACCAAATAAATGCTTTTTAATTCTAATCATTTATAATTTGGGGACATTACAGGCAAGCACACAACCTAATAATACAAAGTTCTTCTTGAACTTAACAGTAAATACTTTAATATTTCAGGATTAACTACAAGTTTGGGGCCAGGCTCAGTGGCTCATGCCTGTAATCCCAGCACTTTGGGGGGCTGAGGTGGGAGGATCACTTGAGGGCAGGAGTTTGAGACCAGACTGGGCAACATGGTGAGACCCCACCTTTACTAAAAGTTACAAAGTTAGCTGAGTGTGGTGGTCCACACTGTAGGCTGTTACTAGGGAGGCTGAGGCAGGAGGATCACTTGAGCCCAGCAGTTTGAGGCTGCAGTGAGCTATGGCTGAACCACTGCACTCCAGCCTGGGCAACAGAGCAAGACCTTGTGTCTCAGAAATACTGCAAGTTTACTTATAGAAAAAAAAAAAAACTATAGGTTTGTGTAGATTTTTATGAGGCTGCCCATTAGGTTAAGGAAGAGTCTATTCCTGGTAAATTTAGAGACCCCATTTCAAACACGAATGGATGTTAAGTTTTATCAAATAGAAAACCAAATGTTTAAATATCACTTAAGATGCATTGCCACAAGTTTTGAAATGTAGTTCAAATGTAGTTCACACAGATGTCTGTTCGGTTTCCATTGTGACTGATTCTTGGCTCATGAGTTAATATAAATTTCCAAATGCAAGAGGTTTTTCTAGTTACCATTTCATTGGTTTCTAAATGATCACACTGTAGTCAGAAAACTATGGAAATACCCTATATGTGTCCATTACACCAAACTTGTTTATTACACTGGTCACTTTTCTGTATTCTTTCTGATTTGTGTGTGTCTTATCAATTATTGAAAGAGGTATTAAAACCTCCTAAAATGCTGCTGAATTTGTCAATTTCTCCTTATGCTTTTGTCGGATTTTGCTCATACAGCACAGCTCTATGTACATATGTACCTTTTATTTTTGGATCTCTGTTATTAGCGATATGTATCTCCAATATTGAGTAGGGTAATGCACTCGGGTGGGGTTCACAGGGCCATGACAACCTCCTTTAGGATTTTCTTTCATGGGGGTCTGTTGGTGGCAAACTCACAGCTTTTGTCTGAAAGTGTTTTACTCTACCCAATAATTTCACTGGGCACAGTTCTGGACTGATAGTTATTTCCTCTAAGTACTTTGAAGATGTGTTTTCCCTGTCTTCTATTTGTTTCCATTGAACGTTTCAGAGAATCTAAATTATCTGCAAATTTTAGGATTTTTGTTCTGAATTCCACTATAAGTTCTGATTTCATTTTAATTATAATATTTTGGATTCAGTGAGATTGTAGAATCCAAGGCTTGAGGTCTTTAAGCAATTTTGGAAAATTCAAAGCCATCATTTCTTCAATTACCTTTTCATGTTCCCCAGACTTTCTTTCTGAAATCTGGATTTCAAGATGCACCCTGGACCTTCACATTCTGACCGCCATGTGTTTCGTCTTCTCTTCAGTATTTTCCATCTTGCCACACTGATTTCTGAATGATTTCTTCGGATTTGGCTTCCAGTTCACTGGTTTTCTCTTCAGCTGTGTCTAATGTGCTTTTTGATCTGTCCATTGAGTTTTAAATTTCAAAGAACTCTAAATAGGATTTTTAAAGTGAAAAAGCATTTTCAAAAATGTGTGATGATTTTAAAAATTTTTAAAAATATATTTTTTGTAAAGACAAGGTCTCACCATGTTGCCCATGCTGGTCTCAAACTGCTGGGCTAAAACGAACCACCCGCCTTGGCTTCCCAGGGTGCTGGGGTTCCAGGTGGAGCTGCTGTACCTGGCCCGCATGAGGGTCAATCAACTGGATATTATTAACATCTACAGACAACGTTATCCACCAGCAGCACAGTAATGTTCTTCTCAGGCTCACAGGAACATTCATGCAGACAGGCCATCAATCACACCTCAGCAAACTTAAAAGAGGAGAAATCGTGCAGTGTCTGCTCTCAGACCACAGTGAAATTACACCAAAAATCAGTAACAGAAAGATAACTGAAAAAATCACAAAAACATGCAGCAATTAACACATTTCTAAATAACATACAGGACAAAGAAGTAATACCAAGAGAAATTTAAAAATATTTTGAAGTAAATGAAAATGAAAACACAAGTTACCAAAATCTGTGGGATGCAGCAAAAGCAGTACTTCAGAGAAATTATAGTACTGAATGTATATATTAGAAAAGAATATCTAAAATCAGTAAGTGAAGCTTCCACCTGAATAAGACAAGAATAAAAAATTAAATCCAAAGTAGAAGTAATAGGCTGGGTGCGGTGGCTCATGCCTGTAATCCCAGCACTTTAGGAGGCCAAGGCAGGCAGATCACCTGAAGTCAGGAGCTCGAGACCAGACTGGCCAACCTGGTGAAGCCCTGTCCCTACTAAAAATACAAAAATTAGTTGGGCGTGGTGGTACGTGCCTGTAGCCCCAGCTACTCAGGAGGCTGAGGCAGGAGAATCACTTGAACCCAGAAGGCGGAGGTTACAGTGAGCCAAGATTGCACAACTGCACTCTAGCCTGGGCGACAGAGTGAGATTCCATCTCAAAAAACAGCAACAATCACAAAGTAGAAGTGATGAAAAAAAAAAAAAAAATTGGCTGGGCACGGTGGCTCAAGCCTGTAATTCCAGCACTTTGGGAGGCCAAGATGGGCGGATCACGAGGTCAGGAGATCGAGACCATCCTGGCTAACGTGGTGAAATCCTGTCTCTACTAAAAAAAATACAAAAAACTAGCTGGGTGAGGTGGCAGGCGCCTGTAGTCCCAGCTACTCAGGAGGCTGAGGCAGGAGAATGGCGTAAACCTAGAAGGCGGAGCTTGCAGTGAGCTGAGATCCAGCCATTGCACTCCAGCCTGGGTGACAGAGCGAGACTCCGTCTCAAAAAAAAAAAAAAAAAAAAAAAAAAAAAAAAAATTTAGAGCTGAAAACAATGAAATTGAAAACAAGAAATCAATACAGAAAAGTAAGGAAACCAGAAGCTAGTTCTTTGAAAAGATAAAGAAAATTGATATCTCTTTAGCCAGGGTAAGAAAAAAAAAAAAAAAAAAAAAAAGACACAAATTGCTAATATCAAAAAATGAGAGGGGACATCACTACAGATCCCATAGACATTAAAAGGATAATCAGGGAATACTATGAACAACTCTATGCCCACAAATGTGATAACCCAGATGAAACGGACCAGTTCCTTCA
The DNA here is from genome assembly GCF_003255815.1 of Theropithecus gelada. NCBI lineage: Eukaryota > Metazoa > Chordata > Mammalia > Primates > Cercopithecidae > Theropithecus > Theropithecus gelada. Next base: position 1,819 of record NW_020259237.1, on the reverse strand, counting down.
AAGACACAATCTGCTGAAACTCATATAAGAACTAGTCTGTCTAAATAGGCCAACATCTACTGAAGAAATTGGATCAATAATGAACAACTTTCCAAAACACAAAGCATCAAGCCCAGATGAGTTTACTGGTGAATATTGCCTAACATTTAAGGAAGAAATTATATGAAATTTCTATCATCTCCTTCAGAAGACAGAAGCAGAGGGAACACTTCCAAGCTCATTCTATGAGACCAACATCACTCTATTACACAAACCAGATGAAAATAAGAAAGCTGTAGACCAATATCTCTCATGAACACAGATGCAAAATCCTCAGCCAAATATTATCCAGTTGAAAGCTACAATACATAAAAAGAACTCGACAGCAAGACCATTGGGATTTACCCCAGGTAGGCAAATCTGGTTGAGCATTTGGAAATCAATGTAACCCATCACATCAACAACAAAAATTACGTGAGCATATCAACAGATGCAGAAAAAGCATCTGACAAAAATTCAATACTCATTCATGATAAAACTCAGTAAACTAGGAATAAAGGGGAACTTCAACTTGACACAGAAAATCTACAATAATGGTGAGAAATGCAAAGCTTTCCCACTAAGATCAGGAACAAGGTAAGGACATTCTCTCATCACTCCTTTTCAACATCACACCGGAAGTCTCAACTAATACAGTAAGAAAAGGAAATTAAAAGTAGACTGATTGGGAGGGAAGAAATAAAACTCTTTGCAGATGACATGACTGTCTGTGTAGAAAATCCAAAAGAAGCCCCCGCCAAGTGCCTCTTGGAACTATAGCAAGTTTTCAGGATACAACGTAAATACACAAAGTCAACTGCTTTCCTATATACCAGCAATGAACAAGTGGAATTTGGAATTAAAAACACAGTATCACTTACATTCCCTCTGCCAAACAAAATACTTTTGTATAACTGTAACTATACACGTGTAAGATCTCTATCAGGAAAACTACAAAACTCTGATCAACAAAGTCAAGGAAGAATGAAACAGAGAGATAGTCTACGTACATGGATAGGAAGGATCAATATCGAGTCTTTCAAGGTGTCAATTCTTCCCAATTTGATCTATACATTCAACGCAATCCTAATCAAAATCCTGGCACGTTACTTTGTGGATATCGATAAACTGACTTTAAAGTTTATATGGAGAGGCAATGACCCAGAATACTCAACAAAATACTGAAGAAGAAAGAAGCTGAAGGACTGATACTACCTGACCTCAAGACTTAACTAAAGTGACAGTAATTAAGACAGTGAAGTACTAGTGAAAGAAAGACAAACGGATTGATGAAACAGACCCACACAGACAGTCGGCTGATCTTTCACAAAGGAGCAAAGGGAATACAGTGGAGAAGAGAGTGTTTTCAACAAATGGTGCTGGAACAACTGGATGTCCATATGCAAATAAATGAAATGTTGACACACGCATTACACTTTTCACAAAAACTGGCTGAAAATAGATCAGGGACCTAACTATAAAATGCAAAACTATGAAACCTCTAGGGAATACCTACATGATGTAGGTATGGTGGTGAACCTTTTCACACAACAACAAAGGCACAGTCTATGACAGAAGTAACGGATGAGCTGAACTTCATGAAAATGAACAACTTCTGCTCTCTCAAAGACACTGTCAAGAGAATGAGAAGACAAGGCAGACTAGGAGACAGGACTTGCAAGAGACACGTGTGAGAAAGGATTGTTCTTCAAAATGCATACAAAATTCTTTCCTAATCAGAAATCAAAACTCGCCGGGCATGGTGGCTCACACCTGTAATCCCAGCACCTTGGGAGGCTGG
>NW_020259236.1:0-5270 GCF_003255815.1 Theropithecus gelada | reverse complement strand
GATATCCTCGAAATACAGATATAACTCTGTGAGATGAATTAAGAGAACACTAAGGAGTTTCTCAGAAATATTCTTTCCAGATTTCAGCTGAGGATATTTCGTTTTTCACCATAGCCCTCTATGGGCTTCCAAATATCACTTTGCCAATTCCACAAGAACTGTCTTAGCGAAAGGCTTCTTGAGGGGAAAGCTGTAACTCTGTGAGATGATTTCACAGAACACAAAGAAGTTTCTCAGAATGCTTCTTTCTCTTTGTTATCGGAGGATATTTCCTTTGGCCCTATAGCCTTCAAAGGGATCCGAAATATCTGTTTTCGGATTCCACAGAAATGAGGCTAGAAAACAGATCCACGAAATACAGATGTAACTGTGTGAGGTGAATTAACAGAACACTAAGCAGTTTCTCAGAAAGATTCTTTCCAGATTTCATCTGAGGATATTTCCTTTTTCACCATAGCCCTCTATGTTCTTCCAAATATCACTTTGCCAATTCCACAAGAACTGTCTTAGGTAAAGGCTTCCTGAGGGGAAAGCTGCAGCTATGTGAGATGATTTCACAGAACACAAAGAATTTTTCCAGGAATCTTCTTTCTCTTTGTCATCGGAGGATATTTCCTTTGGCCTTTAGTCTTCAAAGATATCCGAAATATCTGTTCTCAGATTCCACAGAAATAAGGCTAGCAAAGAGATCCACGAAATGCAGATGTAACTCCGTGAGTGGAAGTCACACATCACAGCGCAGTTTCTCAGAAAGCTTCTTTCCAGATTTCAGCTGAGGATATTTCCTTTTTCACCATAGCCCTCTAAGGGGTTCCAAATATCACTTTGCCAATTCCACAAGAACTGTCTTAGCAAAAGGATTCCTGAGGGGAAAGCTGTAACTCTGTGAAATGATTTCACAGAACACAAGGAAGTTCCTCAGAAAGCTTCTTTATCCTTGTTACCGGAGTATATTTCCTTTGGCTCTATAGTCTTCAAAGGGATCCGAAATATGTATTCTCAGATTCCACAGAAATAATGCTAGCAAAGAGATCCACGAAATACAGATGTAACACTGTGAGTGGAAGTCACACATCACAGAGCAGTTTCTCAGAACGTTTCTTTCCAGATTTCATCTGAGGATATTTCCTTTTCCACCATAGCCCTCTATGGGCTTCCAAATATCACTTTGCCAATTCCACAAGAACTGACTTAGCGAACGGCTTTTTGAGGGGAAAGCTGCAACTCTATGAGATGATTTCACAGAACACAAAGAAGTTTCTGAGAAAGCTTCTTTGTCTTTGTTATCGGAGGATATTTCCTTTGGCCCTATAGTCTTCAAAGGGATCCGAAATATCTGTTCTCAGATTCCACAGAAATAAGGCTAGAAAAGAGATCCACGAAATACAGATGTATCTCTGTGAGATGAATTAAGAGAACACTAAGCAGTTTCTCAGAAAGCTTCTTTCCAGATTTCAGCTGAGGATATTTCCTTTTTCACCGTTGCCCTCTTTGGGCTTCAAAGTATCACTTGGCCAATTCCACAAGAACTGTCTTAGCGAAAGGCTTCTTGAGGGGAAAGCTGTAACTCTGTGAGATGATTTCACAGAACACAAAGAAGTTTCCCAGAAACCTTCTTTCTCTTTTTTATCGGAGTATATTTCCTTTGGCCCTATGGTCTTCAAAGGGATCCGAAATATCTGTTCTCAGATTCCACAGAAATAAGGCTAGCAAAGAGATCCACGAAATACAGATGTAACTTGGTGAGATGAATTAACACAACACTAAGCAGTTTCTCAGAAAGCTTCTTTCCAGATTTCATCTGAGGATATTTCCTGTTTCACCATAGCCCACTATGGGCTTCCAAATATCACTTTGCCAACTCCACAAAAACTGTCTTAGGGAAAGGCTTCCTGAGGGTAAAGCTGTAACTCTGTGAGATGATTTCACAGAACACAAAGAAGTTTCTCAGAAGGATTATTTCTGTTTGTTGTCGGAGGATATTTCCTTTGTCCCTGTGGTCTTCAAAGGGATACGAAATATCTGTTCTCAGATTCCACAGAAATAAGGCTAGCAAAGTGATCCCGGAAATACAGATGTAACTCTGTGAGACGAATTAACAGAACATTAAGCAGTTTCCCAGAAAGCTTCTTTCCAGATTTCAGCTGAGGATATTTCCTTTTTCACCATTGCCCTCTTTGGGCTTCAAAGTATCACTTTGCCAATTCCACAAGAACTGTCTTAGCGGAAGGCTTCTTGAGGGGAAAGCTGTAACTCTGTGAGATGATTTCACAGAACACAAAGAATTTTCTCAGAAAGCTTCTTTCTCTTTGTTTTCGGAGGATATTTCCTTTGGCCCTATAGTCTTCAAATTGATCCGAAATATCTGTTCTCAGATTCCACAGAAATAAGGCTAGCAAAGAGATCCACGAAATACAGATGTAACTTGGTGAGATGAATTAACACAACACTAAGCAGTTTCTCAGAAAGCTTCTTTCCAGATTTCATCTGAGGATATTTCCTCTTTCAACATAGCCCTCTATGGGCTTCCAAATGTCACTTTGCCAATTCCACAAGAACTGTCTTAGGGAAAGTCTTCCTGAGGGGAAAGCTGTAACTCTGTGAGATGATTTCAAAGAACACAAAGAAGTTTCTCAGAAAGATTCTTTCTGTTTGTTGTCGGAGGATATTTCCTTTGTCCCTATGGTCTTCAAAGGGATCCGAAATATCTGTTCTCAGATTCCACAGAAATAAGGCTAGCAAAGTGATCCACGAAATACAGATGTAAATCTGTGAGTGGACGTCACGCATCACAGAGCAACTTCTCAGAAAGCTTTTGTCAGATTTCATCTGACGATAGTTCAGTTTTCACCATAGCCCTCTATGGGCTTCCTAATATCACTCTGCCAATTCCACAAGAACTGTCTTAGCGAAAGGCTTCCTTAAAGGAAAGCTGTAACTCTGTGAGATGATTTCACAGAACACAAAGAAGTTTCTCAGAAAGCTTCTTTCTCTTTTTTACCAGAGGATATTTCCTTTGGCCCTATAGTCTTCAAAGGGATCCGAAATATCTGTTCTCTTATTCCACAGAAATAAAGCTAGCAAAGAGATCCACAAAATACAGATGTAACTCTGTGAGTGGAAGTCACACATCACATAGCAGTTTCTCAGAAAGCTTCTTTCCAGATTTCATCTGAGGATATTTCCTTTTTCACCATAGCCCTCTATGGAATTCCAAATATCACTTTGCCAATTCCACAAGAACTGTCTTAGCGAAAGGCTTCCTGAGGGGAAAGCTGTACCTCTGTGAGATGATTTCACAAGACACAAAGAAGTTTTTCAGAAAGCTTCTTTGTCTTTGTTTTCCGAGGATATTTCCTTTGGCCCTATAGTCTTCAAAGGGATCCGAAATATCTGTTCTCAGATTCCACAGAAATAAGGCTAGCAAAGAGATCCACGAAATACAGATGTAACTCTGTGAGATGAATTAACAGAACTCTATGCAGTTTCTCGGAGAGCTTCTTTCCAGATTTCATCTGAGGATATTTCCTTTTTCACCATAGCCCTCTATGGACTTCCAAATATCACTTTGGCAATTCCACAAGAACTGACTTAGAGAAAGACTTCTTTAGGGGAAAGCTGTAACTCTGTGAGATGATTTCACAGAACACAAAGAAGTTTCTCAGAAAGCTTCTTTTTCTTTGTTTTCGGAGGATATTTCCTTTGGCCCTAAACTCTTCAAAGGGATCCGAAATATCTGTCCTCAGATTCCACAGAAATAAGGCTAGCAAAGTGATCCACGAAATACAGATGTAACTCTCTGACACGAATTAACAGAACACTAAGCAGTTTCTCTGAAAGATTCTTTCCAGATTTCATCTGAGGATATTTCCTTTTTCACCACAGCCCTTTATGGGCTTCCAAATATCACCTTGCCATTTCCACAAGAACTGTTTTAGCGAAAGGCTTCCTGAGGGGCAAGCTGTATCTCTGTGAGATGGTTTCCCAGGACACAAAGAAGTTTCTCAGAAAGCTTCTTTCTCTTTGTTACCAGAGGATATTTCCTTTGGCCCTATAGTCTTCAAAGGGATCCGAAATATCTGTTCTCAGATTCCACAGAAATAAGGCTAGCAAAGAGATCCATGAAATACAGGTGTAACTCTGTGAGATGAATTAACAGAACACTAAGCAGTTTCTCAGAAAGCTTCTTTCCAGTTTTCAACTGAGGATATTTCCTTTTTCACCATAGCTCTCTAGGGGCTTCCAAATATCACTTGGCCAATTCCACAAGAACTGTCTTTGCGAAAGGCTTCCTGAGGGGAAAGATGTAAGTCTGTGAGATGATTTCAGAGAACATAAAGAAGTTTTTCAGAAAGCTTCTTTCTCTTTGTTACCGGAGGCTATTTCCTTTGGCCCTATAGTCTTCAAAGGGATCCGAAATATCTCTTCTCAGAATCCACAGAAATAAGGCTAGCAAAGACATCCACGAAATACAGATGTAACTCTGTCAGTGGAAATCACACATCACAGAGTAGTTTTTCAGAAAGTTTCTTTCAAGATTTCATCTGAGGATATTTCCTTTTTGACAATAGCCCTCTATGGGCTTCCAAATATCACTTTCCCAACTCCACAAGAACTGACTTAGAGAAAGGCTTGTTGAGGGGAAAGCTGTAACTCTCTGGGATGATTTCACAGAACACAAAGAAGTTTCTCAGAAAGCTTCTTTCTCTTTGTTTTCGGAGGATATTTCCTTTGGCCCTATAGTCTTCAAAGGGATCCGAAATATCTGTTCTCAGATTCCTCAGAAATAAGGCTAGCAAAGAGATCCACGAAATACAGATGTAACTCTGTGAGATGAATTAACACAACACTAAGCAGTTTCTCAGAAAGCTTCTTTCCAGATTTCATCTGAGGATATTTCCTTTTTGACCATAGCCCTCTATGGAATTCCAAATATCACTTTGCCAATTCCAGAAGAACTGTCTTAGCGAAAGGCTTTTTGAGGTGAAAGCTGTAACTCTGTGAGATGATTACACAAAACACAAAGAAGTTTCTCAGAAAGCTTCTTTCTCTTTGTTACCGGAGGATATTTCCTTTGGCCCTATAGTCTTCAAAGGGATCCGAAATATCTGTTCTCAGATTCCACAGAAATCAGGCTAGCAAAGACATCCACGAAATACAGATGTAACTCTTTGAGTGGAAGTCACACGTCACTGAGCAGTTTCTAAGAAAGCTTCTTTCCATATTTCATCTGAGGATATTTCCTTTTTCACCATAGCCCTCTATGGGTT
>NW_020259235.1:0-9975 GCF_003255815.1 Theropithecus gelada | reverse complement strand
ACAGAAAAGTTGGAGAAAACATAGAAAGTCCTCATCTGCCCTAAATTATGGCAATAATAATTGCTGATACAGTAATCAATATAATACATCATTAGGGACTAAAGTCTATGTTTGGTCCTGGTCCTGATTTCCTTGAGTTTGACTTAACATACCTGTTCTGTCCCAAGACCCCATCCAGGGTACCACATTACAATTACAATTAGTCATGGCTCCTCTTGGCTGTGACAGTTTCTCACACTTGCCTTGTTTTTGATGACCTTGACACTTTGAATACTGGTCAGATATATTGTAGGATGTCCTCTCCTGAAATTTGTCTGATGTATTCCTTATGATCTTACTGGAATTCTACGTTTTCGTAAGAAAGATTGCAGAGGGAAAGTGCCATTCCCATCCCATCCTGTCTAGAACACACACCGTCAACATGGCTTCTCACTGCTGCTATTAGTCCCTGTCACCTGGTTGGGGTAGTGTTGATTAGGTTTCTCCACCGTAAAGTGATTTTCCCACCTCCTTCTCTACTGTACTTTTTGGAAGTCCTACCAATAGTCTATACTTTTAAAAGGGGAAGTTATGCTTTATCTCGTTGCAGGGGAATAGCTACCTAAATTATTTGGAGTTCTCCCATGTGGAGGATTTTCCTAATCTTCCCCATGTGTTTATTTATTTAATCATTTATTTATATCAGCATGGACTTATGGACATCTATTGTATACTTTGGTTTATAATCCAATACTTCAGGGGATGAATTATTTAATAATTTAATTATTTTGTTAAATATTTTACTTAACTATTTAATTATTAAATATTTAGTTAATTATTTTGTTACTCAAAGTTTCCAGCTTTGGCCATTGGGAGCTCCTTTAGTTGACCTCTGTGTCCTTTTGTCACCCCCCATCACTGTGGCTTTTGGTTTGGTTTCATTTCGGGCTGCTCCTTGCTCCTTGGCACCACAGGATGCTCCATGTTTATTTGCATATTGTCATCCTTATTGGAGTTTCATGTGCCCACTGACCACACTCATAGATACTTTTGTGAAGTTTCTGTTCTAAACTTTTACTTTTTTTATTGAGTTCACTTTTTTTTTTTTTTTTTAATTTGAGTCAAAGTTTTGCTCTTGTCACCCAGGCTGGAGTTCAATAGCACTATCTCGGGTCACTGCAATGGTGCAATCTTGGCTCACTGCAACCTCTGCCTCCTGGGTTCAAACAATTCTCCTGCCTCAGCCTCCTGAGTAGCCGAGACTACAGGAGCCCACCACCATGCCTGGCTAACTTTTATATTTTTATTAGAGACAGGATTTTGCCATGTTGGTCAGGCTCGTCTCAAACTCCTGACCTCAGGTGACCTGCCCACCTTGCCCTCCCAAAATGCTGAGATTATAGACGTGAGCCACTGTGTCTGGCCCTTATTGGGTTGACTTTCTATTATTGAGTTGTAAGAGTTCTTTGTGCATTATAGATACAGATCTTTGATTAATATATGTATTGTGCATGTATTTTACCTGTTTATGGCTTGCCTTTTCATTTTCTTCACATTGTCTTTCAAAGAACAGATTTTAATTTTAATAAGCCCAGTGTCTCAAGCTGGAATTCCCAGGAAATCAACACTGAGATGGAAATTAGAGTATGAGGTGTGCCTTTTAGGGATGTGGGAGGGAAAGAAACAGGACCACACAGTCTCAATGGTCTGCCTTAGCGGACCGCGTGGGATGTTCTGATGGTAAAGTGACCTACTAGAACTGTTCTGAGTTGTGGCAACAGGGCCAGGCTTTAATGTCCCCAATGAACATCGTTGGATGCAAGCTTGCTGGTGAATGGGTGCGCCTGTAGGTAAGCACGGGGAGTGTCTTCAGCCAAGGCAGTCTCTTAGCGTCCATCTGCAAGATCTGAGGACTGTCTAGTGGTGGCAATTCTCACAGCTAGAGATCACAAATCTTTTATTTCTGCAGAAGGGTCTGATGGCAAATCACAGTGCCCATTGCACAAAATGCATCAATGCTTTCTTGTACAATTCATGCTTTTTGTGTCTCATCTAAGGAATCTTTGCCTACTCCAAAGTCATGAAGAGTTTTTCAATATTTTCTTCTAGAAGTTTTACAGTTTTTGCTTTTACCTATAGGTTAACAAATCATTTTTGTTAATTTCTGTGTAGATTGCGAAGTAAAGGTTGATATTTATATTTTTAGTTATGGGTATCCAATTTGTTTTGACATCATTTGTTAAAATGAAAGCTGCTTTTTTTTTTTTCTTTCTTGAAAGTGGTTTAAATGTTTTAAATTTTATATGGAGAATTAATTTTTAGGGGAAAAAAAGCCATAAAAAAGAATAGTGATTTGAGCCTTTTCCAGCTATCAAAATGGTATGGTATTGGCAAAAGAATAGGTGAATTAGTTGATGAAAATAGATCAGAAACATATATCAGCTAACAATAGCTGACATCTCTTGGACACTGCCCTGTACTAAGCATTGTTTTCAGTACTTTTCACATTTTCATGCATTCAATCCTCCCAACATTAGTATGTAAGATAATTGTCTAAAGCAAATACAGTAAGTAATATATAGTGGGTTTTAGAACATATGAAAAATAAAATCTATAACAACCAAAGCCGCAAGGAGAGAGGAACTGAAAGAATATTCTTGTAGTCCTTACATTATATATGAAGTAATATAGTATTATGCAATCTTCCAAAAGAGAACGCTGCCACAGGCATGGCTTTATTGGTTAATTCTACCAAATATTCATTGAAGAAATAATACCAATTCTACGGAAATTCTGGTGGAACAACTATTCTGAAAGAAGAAGTTTGTCTGAGGCTGCATTGTATGAAAAGATGCATTAGAGGAAAAAGGTACAACCTAAATGGCTTTAAACGGGTTGGGCATTATTAGTCTCCACTAAAAATACAGAATAAGCCAGGCGTGGTGGCACAAGACTGTGGTCTCAGCTACTTGGGAGGCTGAGGCATGAGAATCACTGCAACCCGGGGAGCAGAGGTTTCAGTAAGCTGAAGCCACTGCACTCCAGCCTGGGTGAAAGAATGAGACGCGGTTTCTAAATAAATAAATAAATAAATAAATAAACCATGAGAAATGACCAAAGGGTCTTGGTCCCTGCCTATAGTACCAGCTACTTAGCAGGCTGATGTGGGAAGACCGCCTGAGCTCAGGAGGTACAGGCTGCAGTGAGCGGCACCATTGCACTCCAGCCTGGGTGACTGAATGAGACCCTGTCTTACTCCATGTATAAATGTTCAATGAAGTATTCTGGTGGTAGAAACATCCTGGAAGCAGCCTATCAGCAGACCATCACCTGCACAACCTAAAGCCTGTCCCTCTTTCAGACAGATATACAGCAAGAAGATAGTGGCACATGTGTTTAGGATGACTGCAAGAGTTCTTTGGCTTTGGGGTGACAGACCCCAGTTGCAAGCCAAGAAGCAGCTCCCACTGCACAGTGTTCATTGTGATCCATCCCATGGTTCAATATGAAGTCGCCTATGCCTTTTTTGGAGAGGCAGGGTCTCCACAGAGGTGTTGGTCCTGACCACACCTGCATTACCTGCCTGGACCCTAAAGCCACTTCAACATGACCCCTGGCAGATGGCATGCCAAGTGTTTGTAAAATCAAGGCACAAATGATGCTCTTAATGTACACTTTTGTTTGTATAGATTGTGTGATTCTGGGGAAAGATACAATAGGAATGGAGAACAGAGACGGTAGACATTATTTTTCTACCTTTTTTTTTCTGGTTTTGGTAAACACAGTTTATATTTGGAATTTGTGAAATTTTAGTAAAAGGACTGTAGTATAAAATAAGCCTAACAGAAGGGTTTATTTAAAAGGATTGAATACACAAGAAAAAAAATTATTGATGTAAAAGGTTATCTTTATTTTACTTAGACATTTTACAAATGAGTGAAAAGCAGCTAATAAAACCCTACTTAATAAAATACAAAATCCAATTCACAATACGCCTTTTATCAAACTTGAAAAGATGGGAAATACCTCAACTTAAATATCTATGAGAAACTTGCAGCAAACATCTTGGTTAATGGTGAAACATTTAAAATATTCCCATTAAAGCCAGGAAGAAGCCAGGAGCACTGCCATCGATTTACTGATTCCTTATTTAGCATTTTCAGTGAGTCATGCACTCTCCTTGTTTCTGTTAAACCCAACCCCCCCACACACACACCTTTTGTTTGATTCATCAAATGTTCTTTGATCCCCTTTTTCCTCAATCTGTTTGAAATTTTACATTCTATTCCAATTCATTTAGTGGTTCCCAATGGATACCTACATTGAGACTTAAAAATGTGTCAGAGTCTAGAGTTTCATTGCTCTTATATTCAGCCACTATATCATTTCCAGGCTCTAGATGAGAACTTCAGTAACTTCTAGCTCCTTCTGAATTTTCTCATGCCCCACATGTCTATGTCAAAGTCTTCTGGAATTTTACTTCCAGGTCATCCATGTTTCTTCCAGAATCATAGTTATCTAGACTTAATAATACAGTTTCCTAATTTACTTGCTTACTGACTCTTGTTGCATCCCACTTCTTCCAGGATGTCTGGTTTGGCTTTTTCCTGGCTAAAACACATGACGTGTACTTTCACTGTACATAACAGGTCCATTCAAATCACCTATTACAGAAAGGGGGTCTAGCAGCTTGTCCATTATAAGTTGTGTACTCTCAGTTCAGGGGAGGCTCAGACTTCAGGTCCAGTCTGAGTAGGATTCTGCCTTATTCTGTATGCCATTTCTCCCTTCAAGTGGCCTGGCCCTTGAGCTGACACCGCCTGGCGCCTTCTCTCCCTAACAATTTCTTTGATTGCTCATAGAACACTAGATTCAGAGAGATTTTCCTCTCGAAGCTGTGAGGATATTGCACCATTGCTTTCCATAGTCATCCATGCTGCCAGGCAAAGTCTATCGTCACCCTAAATTCTGCTTTCCTTGTAGGTCTCAGCTCTCAGGCAGCTTTTGCACTGTTATCTTCACCATACCTCATACTCTCAATGGGTGTTCTTCTTGTATCCTGCTCAGGATTCATATATTTCTTCCAGTGGGGGAAATCATTAGCCATGATTTCCTTGTATTTTGCTGCCATACAAATGTTCTGGCTCTCCCGGGAGAGCTCCATGTTAGATGACCTCTGGTCCTCAGGACGACTGTTCTGTCTCACTGTCCATCTCTCTCTTGCCTAAACATCCAGCTTTTACAGATTTGTTCCTCAGTCCTGTCTATTTTGTGATTCAAACCATCAACATAACTTTGGATTCCAACAACCTTGTTTTTCATCCCAAGTATCTCTAATTGGCATTTAATATAAGCACAGTAAGATTAGGGGAGCTGCTGGCCTGTTTTACCAAGCATTGAGGAACTCCATGCATGTTTAACTTTGACAGAAGGTACAAAACAGGGACAAGAGGGGCATTGGAAGCAGATGGACTATTGTCAGGACCCTGGAGGAGGGCGTGGAGGCTCCATCCTGACAACACAAGGTGAGGGCTTCGGTTGGGATGGGAGGGGAGGAGTGGAGCAGAAATGGGGCTGGATTTGGGGCTGGCGGGAAAGACCAGGTGGAAGAAAGGGAGGCTGAGAACAATGTGGGTGACAGATAGACGTCAGTATGCAATGTTGGCAACGAACACTGGGATCCCTTGAACATAGGTCCCATTGGCGGTTTGAATGACCTGTAAAACAGCTGAGCCACCCAGAGCCCTAAACCCGATGCAGGGATAGATCATCAACATGGGCTCCGGGGCATTAGCTTCAGGGCCAGAGGCAGGGGGTGGCTCCTGATGCCCCACCTCAGGATGGGCCACATCAGGGTCAGGGCCTTCCTGCACAGTTCCAGGGACAGGAGCTGTTTCAGGAAAAGAGAAGGCTGAGGTCTGCCTGATTTCCGGTTCCCCCTGATGGCCTGGCTCTCCATGGTGGTGCAGTTGGATGTCCATGTCTGGTCCCAGCAAGCCTTCTGCCCCCTGTCCCTGGCCAGCATTCCTGCGGGCCCCACGCCCTCTGCCACGGCCTCGCCCTGCCAGCCGGCTTCCTCCCCTCCGCCGGCCTCTCTCTGCAGGAGGAGCTGACTCTGTGCGAGCTGGGGGCTCCCATCTCAAGGGTTTCACGTAAGCAATGGGTTTTGTGGGTTGGACTGGCTCTGCGTGGCTCTCCGTGGACTGGACTTCCACGGAGTCTTCAGGGTCCACAACAGAGCAGCCTGGCTCTGTAGGACGCCCACCTGAGGCAAAAAGAGAAGCAGAGTGTGAGGAGAGTGAGCACGGGCTGCTCAGGAAGCCTTCGGGGAAGGGAGATGAGGTGAGGGGTTGAGGGAGGGCTCATGGGAACCCCGGCAAACAGAATGAGGGTCAGCAGAGGCCTGCAAGGTGAGCCCTCAGGAGTTCTGTCTGCCCAGGGGCCTACAGTGCTTTCCATGAGCTTTCCATTGCAAGTCCTTGCAACAACCTTGTCAGTCGAATATTATGATCTCCATTTTGCTAATGAATAAATGAGTCTACAGTTCCCTAGAGAGATCGAATTGGAATAAAAATGGCATGCTTCCTGCCCTCACTGAGGTTCAACTTCAGTAGGAGAGACAAACAGAACACCAAAAAATGAATGATGCTAATGAGCGACCAGTTAGGAGGTGAAGGGTGTCACAAGCGAGGTGGGTCTGGATCCAGAATGCCTGGGCTGTATTCCCAGGCAGCTTAATTTACCTGGGCATCAGTTCCCTTTTTCATAAACTGGTATAATAACATGCCGACCCCTAGGTCCTTACAAGAACTGAGTTACTATAAGTGAAATGCTTACATTAGTATCTAGTTCCAGCAAGCATCTTAACATGTATTGAGAAGGAGATGATCAAAAAGTCTTGCTGGAGGAGATGACATAAGCTGGGTCATCAAGGATGATGGGTGGGATTTGCAAGGCAAAGGCAGGAGAGGATTAGTAGGGATAGCAGGGAGGAAGAGGATTACAGGGAACAGAGGGGCATGGGGTAGTTGCATGGCTCCCAGGAGGAAAAAAGCCTATGGTGGCTATAGGATAGCTTAGCCGGGAGGGGAGGTGTTCAGGCAGATACAATATTGAGCAATGGAACAGAATGGGAAGCCTAGGACTAGACAAATTTCTATAGAAATTTTATCAGTGAAAGAGTAGGCATTTAAGATCATGTAAAGATTCTTCCCTGGGAAACCTGCTTAGAAAGAGTCCCACGAAACTCACAGCTGGTGTTGCCCCCCCCTTTTTTTTTTTTCCTTTTTTGTGAGGGAGTCTCACTCTGTTGCCCAGGCTGGAGTGCAGTGGCCCCATCTCGGCTCCCTGCAACCTCTGTCACCTGGGTTCAGGTGATTCTTCTGCCTCAGCCTCCCAAATAGCTGGGATTACAGGCACCCACCACCATGCCTGGATTTTTTTTTGTTTTTTTTTTTTTTTTTTAGTAGAGACAGGGTTTCACCATGTTGGACAGGCTGGTTTTGAACTCCTAACTTCAAGTGATCTGCCCCCCTCGGCCTCCCAAAGTGCTGGGATTACAGGCATGAGCCACCATACCCACCCTCTTATTGCCCAATTTGAAAGCCCAAACATATGAATGCTGTGGAACTCAATCAGCTAGCCCTACCCATGGGCTTGGAGCTGGCATCAGCTTCTTCCTGGGTCTGATTTTATTTAAAACATAAGCAACAATCAGAGATCACCAAACATCAGAGGTAAAGCTCTAACACTAGAGACAGAACAATAACACAGGAAAAACCAACTGGGAGAAAATAGTTTATGCCACAAATGAGACTTTCTAAAAATATCTGTAATTAATATCCCCAGAGAGATAGAAGGAATTTTACCCATAAATTAATTATAGAATACTTAAAAAAATAAATACTCAGAGAAAATAGGGCTTTTGAACTTACAATTATGAGAGAAGAAACAAAAATTACCACGGAAATTTGAGAATGAAGTTGAGAAGATCTCTCAGAAAAGAAAGCAAAAATCAAAAATGATGGAAAGAAGGATAAAATACAAGAAAATTAGAGACATATTGTCACTGAGACATATCACCATAAAATTTCAGAGTGCTGATGACAAAGAGAAGATTCTAAAAGATTCCAGAGAGAGGGAGAAAGAGCAAGAAAGGAAAGGTCACATGGAAAGGGCTAGGATTCAACAAGTCTCAAAAATCAGACGTCTCAAAAGCAGCAGTTAAATCTAGAAAATAACAGAAAATGTCCTCGAAATTTCAAGGGAAATGGATTTCCCACCTAAAATTTCATATCCAACCAAAGTTTCACTTAAGAATCAGGGAGGATAGAATGAACATGTTTCAGACAAGCAAGATCTTAAATAATTTCCTTTCAATGGATGCTTTATTGTTTTGCATCTATCAAACTAGACAAGATTAAAAGATTTAGGACACTCAGTGTATGATGGAGAAGAATTCGGCAATAGCCATAAAATTCCAATTCCTACAGAAAAGAACAAGGTGGAAGTACAGATCTATCATAGATGAAGATGTAGTGTGAGGACTTGCTCCACTACAGAGAAACAGTACAACAAGAAAAAAAAAAAGACACCAGATTTGGGAAATGGGATACAATTATAAAAAGGGAAAGTAATTTCCCAGATGATGTGGAAGCTGGGAGCTGACTTACAGCGAACAGCCCAGGTTGAAGCAGGCTGTGAGAAGGTGAAAACAGAGAACACTTGATTGAGTTTGAATTTAAACAATTGGGTAAGAATTGGAGAATGAACTAGTGATAAGTAAGCCCATAGTAACACCAGGTTAAGTATTAAGTTCTGGAAAATTCAAGTTATGCAAGAAGTGGAAAGTAATCCTCCTAATATTCTCTCCCCTTCTGGGCTGTGGGGGAGGGACAGAGGGTGTGTGTCCTGGGGTGTGTGTGGCATGACACTTGGGTAATTAGTGGTGGTGGCAATGTGTAAACTACAGCTAAATAAATATCCCTCTACCCTAGAGGGAAGACCATAATTAAACTCTAAATGAAAAAAGAAATAGCAGTAGTGTAAGCATGTTATTTAAAGAATAGGAAAGAATGCTGAAAGAATTGGCTACACAGATGGAGGTGGTGTTCCCAAAGGTGTGGGAGACTGAGAAGGAGCAGGAGCTGCTACATTTCATAGCATGCCACATTTGCCTCTCTAAGTTCTGTAAGTCAGTAAAAACCCAGAAAAACATTAACAAGAGGGTGGCAGACGTTTGATGTACCTTGATTAGGGGCCATGTAGCGCAGTCGCTTTGAACGCCTTGGTTCCTCCATGAGGAATCTGCGGGAGGGGGTGGGGAGAAAAACACATCAGTAGAGTTAAACCACAGCCTCATTTCCTGAGCGCCAGGCAGCGATGCAGACCCCCACCACACAACCTCCTCCAGGGCCTACAATGCCCACAGGCCTCCGAGCGCTTGGCTACTTGGGCACCGACCGAGCCCACGGTGCCACCCAAGAGGACCGTGTGAAGGTGGGGATTGGGGTCGGGGGGTGTGGTTGTGGGAGACTTCCTTCCACACCTTAAATGTGTTTCCGAGGGGACGCTAGTAGCCAGCAGGGATTGGCCTACAGGAGGTTCAATTTATCCCCGTTCCTACAGGCAAAGCTAGGAGAGGGGAGACTAAAGTAGGCCTTTTGGAGGCATGATTCCTCATCAGGGGAAGAAGGAAGGAAGGTGGGGACAGAGAACGGATTTAGGAAGACAGGGGTAAGAAGGCAGGGTGTGGCCATGGCCTTTCTAGGGGAATGAGGATTCTGTCCCCAACTGCACCCATCCAGCCCTATTCACCCCTCAGGGACACCCACACACACACCTGATCTTCCTAGAGCTCGCCCCGGAGATCTTAAAATTAGGAGACTTCGAAGGAGAGAGGTCAAAGGAGCTGGAGGTGTCAACAGGTTCACGGCTATAGCTCTGAACTCGTCCTACCCTAGGCAGGCGGGCAGGCGGGCAGGCGGGCAGGCGGGC
>NW_020259234.1:1914-5270 GCF_003255815.1 Theropithecus gelada | reverse complement strand
GGGAAGGGAAGGGAAGGGAAGGGAAGGGAAGGGAAGGGAAGGAGGGAGGGAAAAACAAAACAAAACAAAACAGCTTGGCTTTGCCCTCCCTTGCATTGGAAAGATCTTAAAGGAAGTTGGTGTCTCCGCTGTTGGTGATAGCTCTGTCCAAACACATAGCAAGGCCTTGCAGAAGGAGACTGCTGCAGCTTCAATACATCTGAAAACAATATACCATTGTTGTGCACTGAAGAGCTGGGAAATGTCATCATCCAGACTCCCTCTCTGGTCTCCTGTAATTTACCTTTTTTTTTTTCCTCTCCCTTCCCACAAGATCCATTCATCCTTGGTCCTGATGTCCAGGATCTCATCGGTGTTCGCACACCTTCAGTAAGTCTCATAGAAAACAGGCTGCCGGAGGGCAGAGCCATACCTGCTGCAAAGCACTAAATCACTGCTTAGTACATTAGACAGGAAGCAAAGAACATGATCAATAGTTGTTGCCATTTAAGAATCTTTCTGCTATATGTCTATTTCAATTGAAAGTGCTATTAAGAAAATATGAGAAAGACATTTTCAGCTGAATTCGGTGTAATTTGCTACTGATGAAATAAAACATCATACATCTCACCTTAGCTACTCTATCCTTTCTGCTTCATTTTGTTCTTCAAATTGGAGTTAAACTACTGGCTTTTAAGTAGCTACAATTTATGGCATCAAAAACCAGAGCTACTTCTGTAATGGTATCTGTGATAGGTACTAGACTGGAGAGTTAGTTTCAGTGAGGACATTGAGTTTATGGTGAAAGGTGATTTTTGATACATGATACATGTTGTGTAATGTGTACAAACTATGTGTGCAGTTGTAATGTATCAGAAATTATATATGGGAAACAAAACAGCACCAGGAATTAAATTCCCAACAATCTCTTTCCCTAATTTCTAAAATCAAAAGTTGCTTCTCCTGCTGTGTATTACTTGGCTGCTGTTCCCTCTGCCTAAACCATCTCAACCAAGATCTCCCAACACACATTTTCAGAAATAATGTATACACCTTGGGGTTTAAAAATCAAGGCTCACCAAGATAATTAGCTTGGTTAATTAATATATCACTCCATTTCTTTCAAAACTCATTATACTCACAAAAGGCCTATTGGACCAACAGAAGAGGAATGAAAATAAATGACTAGGGAAATATTACTCCAGAAAAACCATCATTTACTGATTGAAAAACTAATATGAGGATTACCAAAATCCCCTAATGACATTCCATCACAAGGTCTAAATTTAAAATCATGTCTGAGGGCAAAAAATAGGCTATATCTTTGTTAAGATCTTAAAACTGGAATTTAATACAGGTCTTTTGAATAGGGGAAACACCCTAAAAACTCCATCACTGTTGTTTGGTAATCTGGCAGATGGGAAACGTTCTGAAATAGTGGTTCAGAAAGATTTGGATATGGATGCTGTTTTGCCCCCTGGAAAAGTTATATAGGCTCCCAGAGCCTCTGTTTTCTCACCTGTGAAATGGGAAAATAACATTATTAATATTGGCTAATATTGAGTTCTTACTGTATGCCAGATGTCTAGAAACAACATAAAAGTTTGTGGTGAGGATTGAATAAGAATCTACCTATATCTGCGTAAGCATACACATACATATGCATACACATGTGTGTTATCTATATATCATGCTCCGCATGATTCCTGGGAAATAGTATACCCCAAACAAATGTTCTTTTCTACTACTAAGATGGCTATTATAGCTAGCAGAAGCAATAAGTGAAGAGGTAGTTTTAAAAGAGGAAAACAACTGTCAATTAAACCAAGCACTACACAAAAATAATTACATATTAAAAAACCTTACAGATGACTGGAATTACTTGAAAGAAGAAGATCATTCATTCATTCGGTCTAGCTAGGTTAGACTTTAGATTTGACTTTCCGAGTTCAAGGAATTTACATTCCTCCCTGAAAAATACCACTAATTACTACTACTCCTCCTACTACTCCTCCTACTACTACTGATACTACTGCTAACACTACTACTAACACTACTACCACTACCAATTGGTTATATAGAATCACTTCATCCTCTGAGTGTTTTTAAACTGTGGAACTGTTCGCCTGGAATAGGATCTTATTTGGAAGCTAGGAATAAAATAGCTGCTCTAAAAGTGTGTAATTTCAGGCCAGGTGCAGTAGCTCACGCCTGTAATCCCAGCACTTTGGGAGGCCCAGGCATAGAAAAATAAGCCAGATGTCATAGTGGGAACCTGTAGTCCCAGCTACTTGGGAGGCTGAGGTAGGAGAATTGCTTAAACCTTGGAGGCAGAGGTTGCAGTGAACTGAGATCATGCCACTGCACTCCAGCCTGGGTAACAGAACAAGACTCTGTCTCCAAAATAAATAAATAAATAAAAATAAAAGTGTGTAATTTCAAAAATAAGGCTTGCTGGGTATTTCATACAACACATCCACTTTATCAAGATAAGAAAATGGAGCACCCAGACAAGTGCGTTCCTGTTTATCCTCTACATTTGCTTTTTCAGGGAATTTTATGCAATGGTTATGAGCCATTCACATTTAATTTTCCTTTGCTCTATGCACTGTTTATCATCCTAGAAGGCATCTGAGCTTCTACAAAAACTTCTGGTTTTCAAGAACTCTGAGTTTTGGTTATGTGTTTCATTATTATGTAGACAGCTATTCCACAAACTAATTATTTGAAGAACCCATTAATTAAGATTAGTTCTTCATGTTTTTGTAAACACTGGTTTATATCTCTCTTTTCATTATTACTGCTTGTGTATGTTACCCCAAAATGGACTCTTTTCCTTGGGGATTGTGAAAGGCCTCTTTGTCAAATATGAATGCAATGAAATAGTTTAATTGTCAGAGTAGACTATGCAAATATGTACTTTTCGTCTTGTTTATAATTGTCATGCATTTCTGCTAATTTTCCAAACGAAACAAACTCCATTTCTGAATCACGCATACAAATGTAGGCATAAAAAGAAGACTTGGCAACTTTAAAAACAAGCCTGCCGGGCGCGGTGGCTCTCGCCTGTAATCCCAGCACTTTGGGAGGCCGAGGCGGGCGGATCACGAGGTCAGGAGATCGAGACCATCCTGGCTAACACGGTGAAACCCTGTCTCTACTAAAAAAAATGCAAAAAAATTAGCCGGGCGAGGCGGCGGGCGCCTGTAGTCCCAGCTACTCGGGAGGCTGAGGCAGGAGAATGGCGTGAACGCGGGAGGCGGAGCTTGCAGTGAGCCCAGATCGCGCCACTGCACTCCATCCTGGGCAACTAAGCGAGACTCTGTCTCAAAAAAAAAAAAAAAAAAAAAAAAAAAAAAGAAAAAAAAAATTTTTTA
>NW_020259234.1:0-1843 GCF_003255815.1 Theropithecus gelada | reverse complement strand
TGGGCGGATCACGAGGTCAGGAGATCGAGACCATCCTGGCTAACACGGTGAAACCCTGTCTCTACTAAAAAAAATGCAAAAAAATTAGCCGGGCGAGGCGGCGGGCGCCTGTAGTCCCAGCTACTCGGGAGGTTGAGGCAGGAGAATGGCGTGAACGTGGGAGGCGGAGCTTGCAGTGAGCCGAGATCGCGCCACTGCACTCCAGCCTGGGCAACTAAGCGAGACTCTGTCTCAAAAAAAAAAAAAAAAAAAAAAAAAACAAGCCTATGAGTATTTTCTGAACAGTCAACTCTCCTGCTACACAGGGTCTTCACCCCGCCACGCCACCCCAGGGACAGCAACAAAAGCTTTTGTCACCTTCATTTCTGTTTTGGAATTTTTTTGTGATCTTTAACTACCCCTGGAGAACTGTGGACTCTTCCTCCCCACTGCAGAGAATGGTCTCCACAGGAATGTAGTTACAGGTGAGACGATGTCATCGTGTTTGACATTACTCATTCATGAATGTGTTTCAGGTGTTGCTGCAGATTTAAATTACTGCTGAGATAAAGGGGAAAGAAATGATTCACACAAAGAGCTTTAGCAAAACCATGCCAGGATTGCACCCTCACCTCTGAGGGAAGTTCAGTATGAACTGTCACTCCTTGGTGCACAGAGGTCTCTAATGATTACAGGGGTTATGTGACATTCATCGTTCAGCCTCAGTTCAGTGAATCCTATGTTCCCTTGAGTGCCCAGAGTCGGGCTGCTATTGAGAAGTTCAAAAACAAGTTGACTATACAGTTTCTAGTCAGATGAAATTTACATGTAATTGAGAAGACACATAGGAAATAAACAGAATTAAAATGATATTTTAATATATTAAAAATAATGCAAATAAAATTTTAAGTAAGAAAATAAGTGATTGTGGTAGGGGAATTTTAAGTGATCAGAAAAGCAATTCTTAGAGGAAGTGCTAATTGACAGATGAGTTTGCTTAGATACATATACAGGAAGGAGTTGGTGCTGTTCCAGCTAAAGAAAAGCCAAGACAAAAATTCAGTGCAATGAAAACTTCTGTAGTAAATGTATAGAAGCCCATTGACTGATTTGGAGGATGAGGTTTTGAAATGTTGTTATATCACACACCATCAGGAGCTCCAAACTGAAGAGAGAAACAGGAAAAATTACAATAATCATATGAAACACACAGAAACTAGGAAAATGAAGGAAGGTGTTTTAGAAAAATAACATCTGAATAATTCATGAAAGAAATAATAAAGTAATAGATGTTTACTTCATAAAAAATTAAAACTCCAAATTTTTTAAATGACATAAATAAAAAGAAAAGACTAGTCATAAAAGAGTAGAGTCGGCCAGGCACGGTGGCTCACACCTGTAATCCCAGCACTTTGGGAGGCCGAGACGGGCGGATCACGAGGTCCGGAGATCGAGACCGTCCTGGCTAACACGGTGAAACCCCCTCTCTACTAAAGATACAAAAAAAAATTAGCCAGGCGCGGTGGCGGGCGCCTGTAGTCCCAGCTGCACGGGAGGCTGAGGCAGGAGAATGGCGTGAACCTGGGAGGAGGAGCTTGCAGTGAGCCGAGATCACGCCACTGCACTCCAGCCTGGGCGACAGAGCGAGACTCTGTCTCAAAAAAAAAAAAAAAAAAAAGACTAAAGTCTATTTGACACTAATGTAACAAAAATAATATACTTAAAGTATATAAACACACGCTACATAATATACAATAAGCTATACCATATAACATTCAATGAGATAAATAAGATACAAAAGGAAGATCGGCAAATCATGTAATAGATAATTCACAGAAGTACAGTTGTCTAACCATCACATAAA
>NW_020259233.1:0-5274 GCF_003255815.1 Theropithecus gelada | reverse complement strand
AGCTTCTTTCCAGTTTTTCTCTGAGGATATTTTCTTTTTCACCATAGATCTCTATGGGCTTCCAAATATCACTTTGCGAATTCCACAAGAACAGGCTTAGCGAGCGGCTTCTTGAGGGGAAGGCTGTAACTCTGTGAGATGAAGTAACAGAACATTAAGCAGTTTCTCAGAAAGCTTCTTTCCAGATTTTATCGGAGGATATTTCCTTTTTCACCAGCGTCCTCTATGAGCTTCCAAATATCACTTTGCAAATTCCACAAGAACTGTCTTAACGAAAGCCTTTTTGAGGGGAAAGCTGTAACTCTGTGAGATGATTTCACACAACACAAAGAAGGTTCTCAGAAAGCTTCTTTCTCTTTGTTATTGGAGGATATTTCCTTTGGCCCTAGAGTCTTCAAAGGGATCCGAAATATCTGTTCTCAGATTCCACAGAAATAAGGCTAGCAAAGAAATCCACGAAATACAGATGTAACTGTGTGAGTGGAAGTCACACATCACAAAGCAGTGTCTCAGAAAGCTTCTTTCCAGTTTTTCTCTGAGGATATTTTCTTTTTCACCATAGCCCTCTATGGGCTTCCAAATATCACTTTCCGAATTCGACAAGAACAGGCTTAGCGAGCGGCTTCTTGAGGGGAAAGCTGTAACTTTGTGAGATGAATTAACAGAACACAAAGCAGTTTCTCAGAAGGCGTCTTTCCAGATTTCATCGGAGTACATTTCCTTTTTCACCATAGCCCTCTATGGGCTTCCAAATATCACTTTGCAATTCCACAAGAACTGTCTTAGCGAAAGGCTTCTTGAGGGGAAATCTGTAACTCTGCAAGGTGATTTCACGGAACAGAAAGAGGTTTCTCAGAAATCTTCTTTCTCTTTGTTATCGGAGGATATTTCCATTGGCCCTCTAGTCTTCAAAGGAATCCGAAGTATCTCTTCTCAGATTCCACAGAAATAAGGCAAGCAAAGATATCCACGAAATACAGATGTAACTCTGTGAGTGGAAGTCACACATCACAAAGCAGTGTCTCAGAAAGCTTCTTTCCAGTTTTTCTCTGAGGATATTTTCTTTTTCACCATAGCCCTCTATGGGCTTCCAAATACCAATTTGCGAATTCCAGAAGAACAGGCTTTGCGAGCGGCTTCTTGAGGGGAAAGCTGTAACTCTATGAGATGAATTAACAGAACACTAAGCAGTTTCTCAGAAAGCTTCTTTCCAGAGTTCATTGGAGGATATTTCCTTTTTCACCATAGCCCTCTATGGGCTTCCAAATATCAGTTTTCTAATTCCACAAGAACTGTCTTACTGAAAGGCTTCTTGAGTGGAAAGCTGTAACTCTGTGAGATGATTTCACAGAACACTGGGCGGTTTGTCAGAAAGCTTCTCTACAGATTTCATGGGAGGCTATTCCCTTTTTCACCATCGCCCTCTATGGCCTTCCTAATATCATATTGCAAATTGCACAAGAAATGCCTTAGCGAAATGCTTCTTCAGGGCAAAGCTGTAACTCAGTGACATGATTTCACAGAACACAAAGAAGTTTCTCAGAAAGCTTCTTTCTCTTTGTTATTGGAAGATATTTCCTTCGGCCCTATACTCTTTAAAGGGATGCGAGGTATCTGTTCTCAGATGCCACAGAATTAAGGCTAGCAAAGAGATCCACGAAATACAGATGTAACTCTATGAGTGGAAGGCACACATCACAAAGCAGTTTTTCAGAAAGCTTCTTGCCAGTTTTTCTCTAAAGATATTTTCTTTTTCACCATAGCCCTCTATGGGCTTCCAAATTTCACTTTGCGAACTCCACAAGAACAGGCTTAACGATTGGCTTTTGAGGGGAAATTTGTAACACTGTGAGATTAAATAACAGAACACTAAGCAACTTCTCAGAAAGCTTCTTAAAGATATCATCGGAGGATATTTCCTTTTTCACCATAGCCATCTACGGGCTTCCAAATATCAGTTTTCAAATTACACAAGAACTGTCTTAGCGAAAGGCTTCTTGAGGGGAAAGCTGTAACTCTGTGAGACGATTTCACAGAACACTAGGCAGTTTCTCAGAAAGCTTCTTTCCAGATTCCATTGGAGGATATTTTCTTTTTCACCATAGCACTCTATGGGCTTCCAAATATCACTTTGCAAATTCCACAAGAACGGTCTTAGCGAAACGCTTCTTGAGGGGAAAGCTGTAACTCCGTGACATGATTTCACAGAACACAAAGAAGTTTCTCAGAAAACTTCTTTCTCTTTGTTATCGGAGGATATTTCCTTTGGCCCTAGAGTCTTCAAAGGGATCCGAAATATATGTTCTCAGATTCCACAGAAATAAGGCTAGCAAAGTGATCCACGAAAAACAGATGTAACTCTGTGAGTGGAAGTCACACATCACAAAGCAGTTTCTCAGAAAGCTTCTTTCCTGTTTTTCTCTAAGGATGTTTTCTTTTTCACCATAGCCTTCTATGGGATTCCAAATATCACTTTGCAAATTCCACAAGAACAGGCTTAGCGAGCGGCTTCTTGAGGGGAAAGCTGTAACTCTGTGAGATGATTTTACAGAACACAAAGAAGTTTCTCAGAAAGCTTCATTCTTTTTTTATTGGAGGATATTCACTTTGGCCCTATAGTCTTTCAAGGGATCCAAAATATCTGTTCTCAGATTCCACAAAAATAAGGCTAGCAAAGAGATCCACGAAATACAGTTGTAACTCTGTGAGTGGAAGTCACACATGACAAAGCACTTTCGCAGAAAACTTCTTTCCAGTTTTTCTCTGGGAATATTTTTTTTTTCAACATAGCTCTCTACGAGCTTCCAAATATCACTTTGTGAATTCCACAAGAACAGGCTTAGTGAGCAGCCTATAGAGGGGTAAGCTGTATCCCTGTGCGATGAATTAACAGAACACTAAGCAGTTTCTCAGAAAGCTTCTTTCCAGATTTCATCTCAGGATATTTCCTTTTTCACCATAGCGCTCTATGGGCTTCCAAATATCACTTTGCCAATTCCACAAGAACTGTCATAGCGAAAGGCTTCTTGAGGTAAAAGCTGTAACTCTGTGAGATGATTTCACAGAACACAAAGAAGTTTCTCAGAAAGCTTCTTTCTCTTTGTTATCGGAGGATATTTCTTTGGGCCCTATAGTCTTCAAAGGGATCCGCAATATCTGTTCACAGATTCCACAGAAATAAGGCTAGCAAAGAGATCCACGAAATACAGATATAACTCTCTGAGAGGAAGTCACACATGACAAAGCAGTTTCTCAGAAAGCTTCTTTCCAGTTTTTCTCGGAGGATATTTTCTTTTTCACCATAGTCCTCTATGCACTTCCAAATATCACTTTGTGAATTCCACAAGACGAGGCTTAGCGAGCGGCTTCTTGAGGGGAAAACTGTAACTCTGTGAGATGAATTAACAGAACACTAAGCAGTTTCTGAGAAACCTTCTTTCGAGATTTCATCAGAGGATATTTCCTTTTTCACCAGCGCCCTGTATGTGCTTAGAAATATCACTTTGGAAATTCCACAAGAACTGTCTTAGTGAAAGCCTTCTTGAGGGGAAAGCTGTAACTCTGTGAGATGATTTCACAGAGCACAAAGAAGTTTCTCAGAAAGCTTCTTTCTCTTTGTTAGCAGAGGATATTTTCTTTGGCCCTAGATTCTTCAAAGGGATCCGAAATATCTGTTCTCAGATTCCACAGAAATTTGGCTAGCAAAGGGATCCACGAAATACAGATGTAATTCTGTGAGTGGAAGTCATGCATCACAAAGCAGTTTCTCAGAAAGCTTCTTTCCAGTTTTTCTCGGAGGATACTTTCTTTTTCACCATAGCCCTCTAAGGGCTTCCAAATATCACTTTGCGAATTCCACAAGAACAGGCTTAGCCAGCGGCTTCTTGAGGGGAACGCTGTAACTCTGTGAGGTGAATTAACAGAACACTAAGCAGTTTCTCAGAAAGCTTCTTTCCAGATTTCATCGGAAGATATTTCCTTTTTCACCGTAGCACTATACGGGCTTCCAAATATCACTTTGCAAATTCCACAAGAACTGTCTTAGCGTAAGGCTTCTTGAGGGGAAAGCTGTAACGCCGTGAGATTATTTCACAGTACACCAAGAAGTTTCTCAGAAAGCTTCTTTCTCTTTGTTATAGGAGGATATTTCCTTTGGTACTAGAGTCTTCCAAGAGATCCGAAATATCTGTTCTCAGATTCCACAGAAATTAGGCTAGCAAAGAGATCCACGAAATAAAGATGTAACTCTGTGAGTGGAAGTCACGCATCACAAAGCAGTTTCTCAGAAACATTCTTTCCAGTTTTTCTCAGGGGATATTGTCTTTTTCACGATAGCCCTCTATGGGATTCCAAATATCGCTTTGCGAATTCCACAAGAACAGGCATAACGAGCGGCTTCTTGAGGGGAAAGCTGTAACTCTGTTAGATGAATAAACAGAACAATAAGCAGCTTCTCAGAAAGCTTCTTTCCAGATTTCATCAGAGGATATTTCCTTTTTCACGAGCGCCCTCTATGGGTTTCCAAATATCACTTTGCAAATTCCACAAGAACTGTCTTAGCGAAAGTCTTCTTGAGGGGAAAGCTGTAACTCTGTGAGATGATTTCACAGGATACAAAGAAGTTTCTCAGGAAGCTTCTTTCTCTTTGTTATCGGATGATATTTACTTTGGCCCTCTAGACTTCCCGGGGATCCGAAATATCTGTTCTCACATTCCACAGAAAGAAGGCTAGCAAAGAGATCCACGAAATACAGATGTAACTCTGTGAGTGGAAGTCACACATCACAAAGCAGTTTCTCAGAAAGCTGCTTTCCAGTTTCTCTCCGAGGATATTTTCTTTTTCACCATAGCCCTCTATGGGCTTCCGAATATCACTTTGCGAATTCCACAAGAACAGGCTTAGTGAGCGGCTTCTTGAAGGGAAAGCTGTAACTCTGTGAGATGAACTAACAGAACACTAAGCAGTTTCTCAGAAAGCTTCTTTCCATGTTTCGTCGGAGGATATTTCCTTTTTCACCATAGCCCTCTAAGGGATTCCAAATATCACATTGCAAATTCCATAAGAACTGTCTTAGCAAAAGGCTTCTTGAGGGGAAACCTGTAATTCTGTGAGATGATTTCACAGAACACCAAGAAGCTTCTCAGAAAGCTTCTTTCTTTTTGTTATCGGAGGATATTTAATTTGGTCGTAGAGTCTTCCAAGGGATCCGAAATATCTGTTCTCAGATTCCACAGAAATATGGCTAGGAAAGAGATCCACGAAATACAGATGTA
>NW_020259232.1:2038-5277 GCF_003255815.1 Theropithecus gelada | reverse complement strand
CAAATTGTCCCTGTTTGCAGATGACATGATTGTATATTTAGAAAACCTCATCGTCTCAGCTCAAAATCTCCTTAAGCTGATAAGCAACTTCAGCAAAGTCTCAGGATGCAAAATTAATGTGCAAAAATCACAAGCATTCTTATACACCAGTAACAGACAGAGAGCCAAATCATGAATGAACTTCCATTCACAATTGCTTCAAAGAGAATAAAATACCTAGGAATCCAACTTACAAGGGATGTAAAGGACCTCTTCAAGGAGAACTACAAACCACTGCTCAGTGAAATCAAAGAGGACACAAACAAATGGAAGAACATACCATGCTCATGGATAGGAAGAATCAATATCGTGAAAATGGCCATACTGCCCAAGGTAATTTATAGATTCAATGCCATCCCCATCAAGCTACCAATGAGTTTCTTCACAGAATTGGAAAAAACTGCTTTAAAGTTCATATGGAACCAAAAAAGAGCCCGCATCTCCAAGACAATCCTAAGTCAAAAGAACAAAGCTGGAGGCATCACGCTACCTGACTTCAAACTATACTACAAGGCTACAGTAACCAAAACAGCATGGTACTGGTACCAAAACAGAGATATAGACCAATGGAACAGAACAGAGTCCTCAGAAATAATACCACACATCTACAGCCATCTGATCTTTGACAAACCTGAGAGAAACAAGAAATGGGGAAAGGATTCCCTATTTAATAAATGGTGCTGGGAAAATTGGCTAGCCATAAGTAGAAAGCTGAAACTGGATCCTTTCCTTACTCCTTATACGAAAATTAATTCAAGATGGATTAGAGACTTAAATGTTAGACCTAATACCATAAAAATCCTAGAGGAAAATCTAGGTAGTACCATTCAGGACATAGGCATGGGCAAAGACTTCATGTCTAAAACACCAAAAGCAACGGCAGCAAAAGCCAAAATTGACAAATGGGATCTCATTAAACTAAAGAGCTTCTGCACAGCAAAAGAAACTACCATCAGAGTGAACAGGCAACCTACAGAATGGGAGAAAATTTTTGCAATCTACTCATCTGACAAAGGGCTAATATCCAGAATCTATAAAGAACTCAATCAAATTTACAAGAAAAAAACAAACAACCCCATCAAAAAGTGGGCAAAGGATATGAACAGACACTTCTCAAAAGAAGACATTCATACAGCCAACAGACACATGAAAAAATGCTCATCATTACTCTCCATCAGAGAAATGCAAATCAAAACCACAATGAGATACCATCTCACATCAGTTAGAATGGCAATCATTAAGAAATCAGAAAACAACAAGTGCTGGAGAGGATGAGGAGAAATAGGAACACTTTTACACTGTTGGTGGGACTGTAAACTAGTTAAACCATTGTGGAAAACAGTGTGACGATTCCTCAAGGATCTAGAACTAGAAATACCATATGACCCAGCCATCCCATTATTGGGTATATACCCAAAGGATTATAAATCATGCTGCTATAAAGACACATGCACACATGTGTTTATTGCGGCACTATTCACAATAGCAAAGACTTGGAATCAGCCCAAATGTCCATCAGTGACAGACTGGATTAAGAAAATGTGGCACATATACACCATGGAATACTACACAGCCATAAAAAAGGATGAGTTTGTGTCCTTTGTAGGGACATGAATGCAGCTGGAAACCATCATCCTCAGCAAACTATTGCAAGAACAGAAAACCAAATACCACGTGTTCTCACTCATAGGTGGGAATGATCAATGAGATCACTTGGACACAGGAAGGGGAACATCACACACCAGGTTCTATTGTGGGGATGGAGTAGGGGGAGGGATAGCATTAGGAGATATACCTAATGTAAATGACGAGTTAATGGGTGCAGCACACAAACATGGCACATGTACACATATGTAACAAACCTGCAAGTTGTGCACATGTACCCTAGAATGTAAAGTATAATAAAAAAGAAAGAAAAAAAAAGAGAAATATGAGAGATTATTTATATTAATTGGAGGTTTATATTATAAAAGTATCCTTTAGAACATTGATCCAGTTAGATACTGAGATCAGTTGCTTATGACAGGGACTCCAAGGAAGAACAGTTGTAGCTCCCAGGGCAATGGAGGGGAAAATATGTATCTGTGTATGAATTAAAGGGAAAAATGAGACTATCTAAATATGTGGTACTATATAAGGAAAAAAATAGGAGTAAAAGTAAAAGGAAAATGGAAAAACAATCAAAGCTCTACCACAAGAATGACATTAATGAAAATGTTAGACAATTCTAGAAGCTTGCCATTATATTTTGTAACTTATTTTGTAACTTATTTTTGTAACTTATTTTGACCCATGTTTCTACAATGTGATTATGGAATAAAAGGGTATACATTCTCCTTTTGGGAGACAGCAATATATAGTCTCAGAACTATTTACAGGTGGCCCTGTCCATTTGCATAATTTGGAATGACTTCTCCTTAAGGCAAACAATATCTTTAAAACATGTGCTTACAAATGTGTGGAGGACCACATCATGAAAACAAGAGCTAAGTTGAAAACTTTCATGTGACATACATTATCATCCGATATGGGAAAATCAAGCATAGGATCACTGAAGCAAGCAAAATAACATTAACCTCTACTAAATTTTTTAAATATAATAATGCAAGTAAACTTAAGATGAATCAGAAAAGCTATTCACAGGACTGATAATATTACCTGCAAATTACAACGGCAGTGTGTTTGTTGTTGTTGTTGTTGTTAGATTATATGTCAGGTATGAAATCTCTAAGTGCCACTGAATCAGCCAAAATTTCAAAATAAAAGAAAGGAAGAGAATAGCATGGTTTAAATGTTATACAGAGAAATAATTTATATACAGGGTTATGAGAGGTTATTAAAATTTCTCAAAGTTGAGTTGGGTGCCATGGCTCACGCCTATAGTCCCAGCTGCTAGGGCGTCTGAGGACAGAGGATCACTTGAGTCTAGGAGGTACAGGCTATCTAAATATGTGGTACTATATACTAAATACATGGTACTATATGTAAGGCTAAAGTGAATCATGATTTTGCCACTGTCCAGCCTGGGCAACAGAGTGAGATCCTGTGAGAGAGAGAGAGAGAGAGAGAGAGAGAAAAGAAAGAAAGAAAGAAAGAGAAAGAGAGAAAGAAAGAGGGAGGGAGGGAGGGAGGGAGGGAGGAAGGAAGGAAGGAAGGAAGGAAGGAAGGAAGGAAGGAAGGAAGGAAGGAAGGAAGGAAGG
>NW_020259232.1:0-2028 GCF_003255815.1 Theropithecus gelada | reverse complement strand
AGGAAGGAAGGAAGGAAGGAAGGAAGGAAGGAAGGAAGGAAGGAAGGGAAAGAAGGATTACACAAATTGATAATTAAGAACATCTCCAAACCATTAATTGCAATGAGCTAAAGTATACCTATTTCATATTTTGAAAACTGAATGAATATCTTTTTTTTTTTTTTCATTAACTGAATTGGCTTCTCTAGTTATTTAAAATGGAGTGGTGATACAAAGGTGTAGTGATGGAATGAGTCATGCTAATGAGTTCCTTCCAGGCAAGGACTCCATTTTATTTGACTTTATTTCTTTAGAACTAATGGGTCACTGGCTAAGAAATAAAAGATAAAAGTAAATGTTTAAATAATGATATTGAACTGAGCACTAATGAACATAATCATCAGAGCCAGACAGCCTTAGTTCAATTTCTGGAGCCATCACTTACATGTTGAGTTGTCTAGAAAAAAGTTATCCAATCTATCAGAGCCTTATTTTCCCTTTCTTTAATATAAGAATGACCCAAGTCGGGCGCGGTGGCTCAAGCCTGTAATCCCAGCACTCTGGGAGGCCGAGAGGGCGGATCACGAGGTCAGGAGATCCAGACCATCCTGGCTAACACGGTGAAGCCCCGTCTCTACTAAAAAATACAAAAAACTAGCCGGCCCCAGTGGTGGGCGCCTGTAGTTCCAGCTACTCAGGAGGCTGAGGCAAGAGAATGGCCTGAACCCTGGAGGCGGAGCTTGCAGTGAGCTGAGATCTGGCCACTGCACTCCAGCCTGGGCGACAGAGCAAGACTCCGTCTCAAAAAAAAAAAAAAAAAGAATGACCCAACTTTCTCAGGTTGTTCTAAAGATTAAATGATGTTATATAAACATTGAATAAATGTTGGCATAGGAGAATATGGTCAGTACTCCACTAATGACAACTGTTGTTAGTAAACTCCTCTGGTTTTTAGGACACTCCTACTCCCCAGGACTACTCCCTAAACCTCAGCTAAAATGCCACGTGCCCCGGGAAGCCTATGCAACCTATCCCTAGGCTAAATTGCCTCTCTTCTCAAGTCACTATAAGAACATTAATTTTGTTTAGATTAATTATTATTGCACATATTGTGCAATTTTAATATTTTTGCTTTTGTATTAGTCTACCCCAGTTACATGTAAGTTTCTTAAGATAAGGAAGTATTTCATATGTCTTTGTATTCATAGTAGGGACACAATTTAATTAACCAATTTGTTAAGACATAGGAAATATTCTTTTCTTATATTTCTATTTTAATTTATGGATAAATTCTTATTTGGGAGAAAATTTATTTTAGGACATTGTGCCATAATACTATTTTTAAAAATAACTAGGTTACCCTGATACAACATACTGTTGTGAACTCAGTTTGAATGTGAGAGTTCTGGATATCTTCTAAAGGAATTCTTAACATAACAAGAAAGGCCCAGTTAAGCAGTATTAAAATACTAGTCCAGATAGACAAAGAGTTCTTTGATTATTGTTATACACAACATTTTTATTTTGTTTACCTTTAGTTAGATTAAATCAACGTCTATTAACCATGAAAGCTAAGAAAAGGAACAAGTAACCTATATTTTAGTTATGTGGATGTTTAGTCAATCTATCACATGGGAAAAACACGTGTTGGTGCAACTCATTCTGGAATACTAGAAATAAGGAAAACACATATAAATACAGGTTTAGAGATCAAGAACATTTTTATATATTTGTGAATCACAAGCCTTATTAATGCAGTGCTTTGAAAGGACATAAGAGTTCCTTATGAATGAATTTAAGATGAAATTCAGAAATTTCATGAACAATAGACACACAACACAATATTAAAAAGAAAATATAAAATTAGTAAGGGCAGTATAATCCTCACCTTTTTTCATGTGTCTGTTGGCTGTATGAATGTCTTCTTTTGAGAAATGTCTGTTCATATCCTTTGCCCACTTTTTGATGGGGTTGTTTGTTTTTTTCTTGTAAATTTGTTTGCGTTCTTTGTAGGTTCTGGATATTAGCCCTTTGTCAGATGAGTAGATT
>NW_020259231.1:0-5278 GCF_003255815.1 Theropithecus gelada | reverse complement strand
CCAGCTTCCCCATTGCCCCTCTATATCTCCCAGTGCCCAGCCTTGGACACACCCTGGCCAGAGCCAGCTGTTTGCAGACCTGAGCCGAGAGGAGCTGACAGCTGTGATGCACTTTCTGACCCAGCGACTGGGGCCAGGGCTGGTGGATGCGGCCCAGGCCCGGCCCTCGGACAACTGTGTCTTCTCAGTGGAGCTACAGCTGCCTCCCAAGGCTGCAGCCCTGGCTCACCTGGACAGGGGGGGCCCCCCACCTGCCCGGGAGGCACTGGCCATCGTCTTCTTTGGCAGGCAACCCCAGCCCAATGTGAGTGAGCTGGTGGTGGGGCCACTGCCTCACCCTTCCTACATGCGGGACGTGACCGTGGAGCGTCATGGAGGCCCCCTGCCCTATCACCGACGCCCCGTGCTGTTCCGAGAGTACCTGGACATAGACCAGATGATCTTCGACAGAGAGCTGCCCCAGGCTTCTGGGCTTCTCCACCACTGTTGCTTCTACAAGCGCCGGGGACGGAACCTGGTGACAATGACCACGGCTCCCCGTGGTCTGCAATCAGGGGACCGGGCCACCTGGTTTGGCCTCTACTACAACATCTCAGGGGCTGGGTTCTTCCTGCACCCCGTGGGCTTGGAGCTGCTAGTGAACCACAAGGCCCTGGACCCTGCCCGTTGGACCATCCAGAAGGTGTTCTATCAAGGCCGCTACTACGACAGCCTGGCCCAGCTGGAGGCCCAGTTTGAGGCCGGCCTTGTGAATGTGGTGCTGATCCCAGACAATGGCACAGGTGGGTCCTGGTCCCTGAAGTCCCCTGTGCCCCCGGGTCCAGCTCCCCCTCTGCAGTTCCATCCCCAGGGCCCCCGCTTCAGTGTCCAGGGAAGTCGAGTGGCCTCCTCACTATGGACTTTCTCCTTTGGCCTTGGAGCATTCAGCGGCCCAAGGATCTTTGACGTTCGCTTCCAGGGAGAAAGACTAGTTTATGAGATCAGCCTCCAAGAAGCCTTGGCCGTCTATGGTGGAAATTCCCCAGCAGCAATGATGACCCGCTATGTGGATGGAGGCTTTGGCATGGGCAAGTACACCACGCCCCTGACCCGTGGGGTGGACTGCCCCTACCTGGCCACCTACGTGGACTGGCACTTCATTTTGGAGTCCCAGGCCCCCAAGACAATACGTGATGCCTTTTGTGTATTTGAACACAACCAGGGCCTCCCCCTGCGGCGGCACCACTCAGATCTCTACTCCCACTACTTTGGGGGCCTTGCAGAAACAGTGCTGGTCGTCAGATCTGTGTCCACCTTGCTCAACTATGACTATGTGTGGGATATGGTCTTCCACCCCAGTGGGGCCATAGAAACCCGATTCTATGCCACGGGCTACATCAGCTCAGCATTCCTCTTTGGTGCTACCGGGAAGTACGGGAACCAAGTTGCAGAGCACACCCTGGGCACGGTCCATACCCACAGCGCCCACTTCAAGGTGGATCTGGATGTAGGAGGTAAAACATTTTGGTGGGGAGAAGGCTTCTGGAAGAAGGGCTGAAAAGTTGTTTCCATTTGCTTTGGGTTTTGTGTAGAGTATCCCATAAAGGAAGATGTGAATTTTTGTGCTTCCCTTTTTGCTAGATGGGAGAGAGTTGGCAGCTGAGTTTTATTTGGATCTTAGCTCACTGGCTGGGTGCAAAGCTGCAGCCTTCCTCCACGTGACCTCATCAGAAGATCTTGGGAAATGGCCAAGCTCAGGAAGGAGGCAGGATCTGGGCTAACAGGGTCCCCATTGCCCTCTTCCCTCCCTTGTACTTATATGGGCTCCGCTGCTGGGAACAGCCTTCTGTTTGTCAGCTCATTTCTGTGTCTGGCCTGTGGTGCTGGTGTGTTGGAGGATCTCTTTGCATTCTACCAAGTCCCTGGCGTGTGCAGGTCTGTCATTCCAGGTTGTACATTTCCTTTGGAGGTGGACCCTCCTCCTCCCTGATTTTCCTTCTTTCTCTGGTCACAATTCACAATCCATGTGAGGGTCACATGGAGCCTGTAGAGCATTCTGGATAGATCCTGGAGTCTGGTCACAGAGAGCCAAGGCTACATGATGGCTTGAAGTCTTCATCTTTGTCTTTTCACTGTCCTTCCCCACATTGAGTCAGTCACCAGGTGTGTGTTTGTTTTTTTTTTTCTTTCTATTCTGCACCTGCAGTATCTCGCTGGATCACACTGCCATGCCCTGCAGGTGCCAGCCCTCTTTCTGCTGTTTCCGCTCTTGTTGCTCTCAGATCCAAGAGCCATTCTGCACCCAGAGGGCCTCCCATCCACACCAGCCTGCCTTTTACTCAGCTCTCACATTCCTCATCACCTGTGGGATCCTGTCCGCAGAAGCCCCTCCAAACTCTTTCTTTCACAGTGCAGCTCCAACCTGCCTTGCCGTGCTCTGCACAGCTATACCCACATACTCCATGTCCGTGGACATGCACTTCACATGTTACAGTCAGGCATCCTCTTGTTTGCTTATGCTTTGTCTCTGCTTAGAATGTCCTTCCATGTCATCTCTTCTGGTAATATCCTTTAAGGCCAGGCTGAAAAGTTGCCCGGAAGGGCCCCCTTTTCCTGCCTGCAAGTGTATTCCTGTGGCCCGGAAGCTGCCTAGGCCATGCTCCTCCCACAGGACAGGCCAGTCAGTGGTTTGCCTGTCTGCGTGGAAAGCGAGAGGGTAAGGATGATGTTCATTCCTCTCTATCCCCAGGGGCGAGCACAGTCCTCTCTGCTAATGAATGTTGAAAGAATGAATGAGTGAAATGGA
Organism: Theropithecus gelada; assembly: GCF_003255815.1. Lineage (NCBI taxonomy): Eukaryota > Metazoa > Chordata > Mammalia > Primates > Cercopithecidae > Theropithecus > Theropithecus gelada. The sequence goes on along the minus strand of NW_020259231.1, from coordinate 2,493 downwards.
ATGAAATCCCTGATGAAATATTTTAATTTATAGGTCCACAGCTTTGGCTGAAGGATTGGAGGTATCTTGGGGAGAGGGAAGAAAAGCAGGGGCACACTCAGTTCTGGGCTGCTCTTTGGCCCCCAGTCTGAAGCCAGGTGGAGGCAGAGTCCAGAGGGGCCAGGGTGGTTGCATGACAGGCCCTCCCCCATCCCACCCTGAGCAGGACTGGAGAACTGGGTCTGGGCCGAGGATATGGTCTTTGTCCCCATGGCTGTGCCCTGGAGCCCTGAGCACCAGCTGCAGAGGCTGCAGGTGACCCGGAAGCTGCTGGAGACAGAGGAGCAGGCCGCCTTCCTTGTGGGAGGCACCACCCCTCGCTACATGTACCTGGCCAGCAACCACAGCAACAAGTGGGGCCACCCGCGGGGCTACCGCATCCAGATGCTCAGCTTTGCTGGAGAGCCGCTGCCCCAAAACAGCTCCATGGCGAGAGGCTTCAGCTGGGAGAGGTGAGTGGTGGGCAGTCAGAGAGGAGGGGGGCAGTGAGAGTGGGAAAGGAGTGTTGGCGGACACTCAGCTCACCCTGTATGTGAGGGGAGAGATCTCTCAGGAAGATTTTTCTTTTCTTTTCTTTTCTTTTTTGAGATGGAGTCTTGCTCTGTCCCCCAGGCTGGAGTGCCGTGGCGCCATCTCACTGCATCTTCCACCTCCCAGTTTCAAGCGATTCTCCTGCCTCAGCCTCCCCAGTAGCTGGGATTATAGGCATACGTCACCACACCTGGCTAATTTTTGTGTTTTTAGTAGAGACAGGGTTTCACCATGTTGGCCAGGCTGGTCTCGAACTCCTGACCTCGTTCGTGATCCACCCGCCTTGGCCTCCCAAAGTGTGATTGCAGGCATGAGCTGCCACGCCTGGCCAAAGGTTTTTCTAGTTACCCGAAGAAACCATGATGGGCACATTTTCCCCTTGGAGGCTAAAGCCCAGGAGTGAGAACTCTCTTCTCTTTTGGATGGGAGAGGGGTTGTGCTGTGAAATGGCTGGGGATAAACAGGAGGACTTGACCCCCCTTAGGGTGTCGTCGGGGATTCTGTAGCGCCGAGTCAGTTGTGTCAATGCAGTTGGGGAAGCTGAGCTCTGAGCACTCAGTTCCCTTTCGTCACAATCAGGCAGCAGGATGGGGTCAATGGCCATGGAGGCCTGACCAGTGCCTCCCTAGGTACCAGCTGGCCGTGACCCAGCGGAAGGAGGAGGAGCCCAGTAGCAGCAGCGTTTTCAATCAGAATGACCCTTGGGCCCCCACTGTGGATTTCAGTGACTTCATCAACAACGAGACCATTGCTGGAAAGGTCAGCTGGCCGGGGCAGAGGGCACAGGATGAGCCTTACTTTCTCTTGGGAGGGTCCCTGAAAACCACCTGCACTTCTCAGGGGTGGTGCTGATTCCTGCCTTCTGCACTTCAGTAGGTCTGATCACTATCCTTTGAGGGAACCTTTCTGAGCTGGGTGTCTATTCAGACGCTGAGTGAGACCCTGGGCCTGTCCTTGAGATCTTAGAGCCCTCTTAGTTCCAGTTTCATGGACTGAGTCCTTTCTAGGCTCCAGAACTCAGGAGGGATGGAAGTTACCAACGAAAATGACATCTCCTGTATCTGAAGCTTCTCCCATTCCTGACTTGAATTTCACAGTGTTGGCCTAGTTCTGCTTCCCAAGCGCTGGTTCTCACTCCTCCACCCTTCTTCCCTCGGTTGTGGGGAACTCTTGGAGAGTTAGGAGAAGAGGAGCTGAAGTAGCCTGTGGGTGTCACCCTCTGGGGGTAGGTAGGCAGTGGGCGATATGATGGGAAATGTCGGAGATGGAGGCTGCAAGCCAGGGACAGGGAGGCAGGCGTTCCTAATATGAAATGGACTACTTATGCTTTGACTTCTATCCAGTAGGAAAAAATGTTTAAAGACTCACGATGCTTGGGCTGGTGAGCTGAATCCCTACCAGGGCATGTCCTCAGCAAAGCCAGACCTCGTGACCCTCTTTCTTCTCCCCTGCTAGGACTTGGTGGCCTGGGTGACAGCTGGTTTTCTGCACATCCCACATGCAGAGGACATTCCTAACACGGTGACTGTGGGGAACGGCGTGGGCTTCTTCCTCCGACCCTACAACTTCTTTGACGAAGACCCCTCCTTCTACTCTGCCGACTCCATCCACTTCCGAGGGGACCAGGATGCTGGGGCCTGTGAGGTCAACCCCCTGGCTTGCCTGCCCCAGGCTGCTGCCTGTGCCCCCGACCTCCCTGCCTTCTCCCACGGGGGCTTCTCTCACAACTAGGCGGTCCCTGGGATGGGGCATGTGGCCAAGGGCTCCAGGGCCAGGGTGTGAGGGACGGGGAGCAGCTGGGCACTGGGCCGGCAGCCTGGTTCCCTCTTCCCTGCGCCAGGACCCTCTTTCTTCCACTGCCCTGCCTCGCATCCCCTCTATGCCAGGAGCCTCCTGACCCTGTGATGCCTGACACAGGGGACA
>NW_020259230.1:0-5278 GCF_003255815.1 Theropithecus gelada | reverse complement strand
TGTCACTGATGGACATTTGGGTTGATTCCAAGTCTTTGCTATTGTGATTGGTTTCCAACATCCCCACCCGATCCGCCTCCGCGAGGACCGGGTAGGATGCCAGGGTCTCCAGACCCGACTGTGCCTTTAGACCCAAATAGTAGCCCAGTCCTAAGAGGGCCCCCACATTCAAACAGGACTCTAAGGCCAGGCATGGTGCCTGACGTTGGTAATACCACTTTGGGAGGTGGAGACACAAGGATCACTTAAGGCCAGGAATTTGAAGCCAGCCTGGGCAGCATAGAGGGACCCTATCTCTACAAAAATACAAAATAAAATAAAATAAAAAATGAACCGGGTATGGTGGCACACACCTATAGTCCCAGCTACTCAGGACACTGAGGTGGAAGGATCCCTTGAGCACAGGAGGTAGAGGCTGCAGTGAGCTATGACTGCACCACACACTCCAGCCTAGGCTACAGAGCAAGACCCTGTCTCTATTTCTTTTTTTTTTTGTTTTTTAAGTAGGAGGGTTCTAGTCTTTTTTTTTTTTTTTTTAACAGAATCTCACTCTGTCACCCAGACTGGAGTACAGTGGTACAATCTAGGCTTACTGCAACCTCTGCCTCCCTGATTCAAGTGATTCTCCTGCCTCAGCCTCCTAAGTAGCTGGGATTACAGGCGACTGCCACCACACCTGACTGATTTTATATTTTTAGCAGAAATTGGGTTTCACCATGTTGGCCAGGCTGGTCTTGAACTCCATACCTCAGGTGATCCACCCGCCTTGACCTCCCAAAGTGCTGGGATTACAGACATGAGCCTCCACACCAGGCCTGAGGGCGCTAGTCTTAACAGTAACCCCGCACCCAAATGTCACCCAAGTCCATGCCCCTGACCCAATTATTCCCTAGGCCCACTATATCCCCTCAGCCCTTTTTTTTTTTTTTTTTTTTTTTTGAGACGAAGTCTTGCTCTGTCGTCCAGGCTGGAGTGCAGTGGCGTCAAACTCAAGCTCCACTGCAAGCTCTGCCTCCCGGTTTTACGCCATTCTCCTACTTCAGCCTCCCGAGTAGCTGGGACTGCAGGCGCCCGCCATCACGCCTAGCTAATGTTTTTTGTTTATTTTTGTATTTTTTAGTGGAGACGGGGTTTCACCATGTTAGCCAGGATGGTCTCGGTCTCCTGACCTCGTGATCCACCCCCCTTGGCCTCCCAAAGTGCTAGGATTACAGGTGTGAGCCACTGCACCTGGCCTTTTATTTATTTATTTATTTATTTATTTATTTATTTATTTAGAGACAAAGTCTTGCTCTGTCGTCCAAACTGGAATGCAGTGGAATGATCCTGACTCACTGCACCCTCCACCTCCCAGTTCAAGCGATTCTCATTCCTTAGCTTCCTGAGTAGCTGGAATTACAGGCACCTGCCACCATGCCTGGCTATTTTTTGCATTTTTAGCAGACAGAGTTCCAGCCTGTTAGCCAAGTTGGTCTCAAAGTTCTGACCTCAAGTGATCCTCCCGCTGCAGCCTCCCAAAATGCTGGGATTATAGGCATGAGCCACCGCGCTGGCTTCTCACAGCTCTTTTATTGTCCTGAGTGCAGTCCCCAGCACTCGGGTGCTCTTACTCTCTCCTGCCTGGCCTCCACTGGCTGGCTGAAGGTCCTTGGGGTCTGGCATTGGGGTGGGGAGATCCTCTGACTATTCCTTCTCACTAAGTTCCCTACCCCAGGGCCCCATTGTGCACACTGACCACAGTGATCTGGTTCTGGAGGAGGAAGGGACTCTGGAGACCAAGGTGAGTGTTGGGAGGGGTGGGGCTCCCTTCACTGTTGGGAGAGGCGGGGCTCCCTTCACTGTGTTTCCATCTCTCTCCCATGCCTGTCTCCTCCTTTTTCCTTCTGTTGTCCTCAGAACTGGGACTCAGCTCCTCACCCCACTCCTCCTGCCCCCTGGACCATCTCACCTAGCTCCTAGCCTCAGTTTGCCTACCTGCAGAGTCTGCCCACACATCTGTCCCAACCCCAGATGGGGCTCACTATGCCTGTGCTCTCCTCATCACAGTCAAGCCCCCTTTCAGCCCCTTTATACTGGCCCCATATCTCCCCAAACCTATCCTTCCTCTGGGATCCTACCTCAGGACAGCCACATTGATTCCAGGCCATCCCCAGGCCACAGCACTTCTCTCTCTCCTCTGCACCTAGCACATGCCATTCTCTATCTTTCTCTCTCTTTTTTTTTTTTTTTTTTTGAGACGGAGTCTCACTCCGTTGCCCGGGCTGGAGTGCAGTGGTGCAATCTCGGCTCACTGCAACCTCTGCCTCCTGGGTTCAAGCCATTCTCCTGCCTCAGGCTCCCGAATAGCTGGCTAATTTTTCTTGTATTTTTAGTAGAGATGGGGTTTCACCATGTTGGCCAGGCTGGTCTTGAACTCCTGACCTCAAGTGATCTGCCCACCTCAGCCAAAGTGCTGGGATTACAGGTGTGAGCCACCGTACCCAGCCGACATGCCATTCTCTTGGCCTGAAACACTCCTACCTTTCTTCCCATGTCTACCTCATTCCCTCCTTTAGTCCTCCAGTCTCAGCTCAGACATTTCTTGTTCCAGGAAGCCCATACTTCTATTGGGGGAATCCCCCCCAGTATTTCAACATAGGTTCTTTCTATTTTCTATAAGTGTCAACTAGCTGAGAAATAAAAAGAGACCGTATAAAGAGAGGAATTTTACAGATGGGCCACCAGGGGTGACATCACGTATTGGTAGGACTGTGATGTCCACCTGAGCCTCAGACCAGCAAGTTTTTATTAAGTGTTTCAAAAGGGGAGGGGGTGTAAGAACAGGGAGTAGGTACAAAGATCATTTGCTTCAAAAGGCAAAAAAGCAGAACTACTAGTAAGGGTCTAGCAAAGATTACATGCCTCTGAGGGAACAGGACAAAGGGCAAAAGTAGAACCACTGATAAGGGTCTATGTTCAGCGGTGCACATATTGTCTTGATAAACATCTTAAATGACAGAGAACATTGTTCGAGAGCAGAGAACCAGTCTGACCACAAATTCACCAGGGCAGAGATTTTCCCCGCCCTAGTAAGCCTGAGGGTACTGCAAGAGACCAGGGCGTATTTCAGTCCTTATCTCAACTGCATAAGACAGACATTCCCAGAGTGGCCATTTATAGACCTCCCCCCAAGAATACATTCCTTTCCCAGGCTATTAATATTAATATTCCGTGCTATGAAAAGAATTTACCGATATCTCTCCTACTTGCACATCTGTTTATAGGCTCTCTGCAAAAAGAAAAATGAGGCTCTTTTTGCCCAACCCCGCAGGCAGTCAGACCTTATGGCTGTCTTCCCTTGTTCCCTAAAAATCACTGTTATTATGTTCTTTTTCAAGGTGCACTGATTTCATATTGTTCAAACACACATGTTTTACAATCAATTTGTATAGTTAACACAATTATCACAGTGGTCCTGAGGTGATATACATCCTCAGTTTATGAAGATAACAGGATTAACAGATTAAAGACAGGGATAAAAAATTATAAAAGTATATTTGGGAACTGATAAATGTCCATATTAAAGTGACATCTTCACAATTTGTGTTCCTCTGCCGTGGCTCCAGCTGGTCCCTCTGTTCAGGGTCCCTGACTTCCCACAACATGCTTCCATCACGACAGCCCGATCATTCTGCCTGTGTTCCACCCATCACAACCATGACCACTCTGATCTGGGCTTCCTTATCCTGCTCGCTATGCTGAGGGCTCTGCCATCACAGACCCTGTCACTGCCTATGACTTTCCCAGGCACAGCCCTGACCCCTCTGGGTACTGTCTCATGATTTGTCATTTTTTCCTTGGTGTGGGATTCTGTGAGGACAGGGTTCAGTTCTACCTTAGTGACATGCCGTGTAGCAGCAACACAGGGCATGACACTGAATCAAAGCCTAGAAGCTGTTGGGCAGGTGAGTGCCTCTCTCCTGTTCCCTCTGCATCTTCCACACTGACACCCCTCAACAGGCCTATATCCCAGAGTTCCCAGAAAGAGGGAAGGGCCTCCACCTTTGCTGTATGGGCACCTAGCCATTCTGGCCCGTGGGCTTTGGAGAGCCCAAGCTGACCAGGGGTGGAAGTGGTGTCTCAGTGCAGCACAGCCATCCTGCAAAAATGTGGCCAGACTCTTGTATAAGTCAGTCCCCGACCACATTTCTAATCACTGGGTGGAGCCTTTCAACCAGGGTCTCCAGCCATCTTCACTGCTGTTGTCTGGCTGACAGAGGTTTCAGGCCTCCCTGAGTCAGAGCTCCCAGGGGAAGGACCAGACTGTCATCTTTGCTGTTTGGATGACTTAGCCATTTGAGCCTTCGAGTTTCAGACTGTCTGAGGCGACCAGGGGCTGAAGTGAACCCCCAGCACAGCATAGCCACTCTACAAAAACGTGACCAGACTTCTTTTTTAAGCAAGTCCCTGTTCCTGTTCCTCCTGACTAGGCAAGACTTCTCAACTTGCCTCCAGCCACATCCAACAGGTGTGTACAGATTGGCAACAGGTTCATACCTCCGAGGTGCAGAGCTCCCAGAGGAAGGGGCAGGCTATCATCTTTGCCTTTTTGCAGACTTCACTGCTGATACCTTCAGGCACTGGAAAATAGGAGGCAATTGGGGACTGGAGTGGACCCCCAGCATACCACAGCAGCCCCACAGAAAAGTGGCCAGACTGTTATGTGGGTGCCCATTTCCATATCTTATCTCCTCGATGGGCAGGCCCTCCTGGCCGGGGTCTCCAGCCAGCCCCCCACTGGAACTATCAAGCCTGTAGCAACTTGGCAATTCCCTGGACTGAGCTTCCAGGAGCAACTGAAATCTTCTCTGCCGCTGCCTCTGCAGTGGAACTGCCCTTGCTTCCCTCAGAATATCAAGGGAGCAAAGATCCTATGTGCCATATCGACACCTCCAACAAGCTGCAGTTGACCCAAGGAACACACCAGTCCATCTCCCACGGGTACCACACACCCTGCACTACTTATCACCAGACAGGGAACCTTGGCTTGGGCTCACAGCACAGACCCTCCATCCTGGGGTGATGACATTAAGTAACCGCTAACTCACATCTTTCTGGGGTGGAGCCTCCAGGAGACAAGGAAAGTTGTAGAGCAACAAGTCAGCTGATATGCAGCCCAGAGGGCAGGGACAGCTATCTCTCTAGGATCTACTTGCTCTTATGAGACACTTTATCCTAGCAATTAAGGAGTGCTGCGGTCAGAACAGCCCTGTCTCATGTGCAAAATTGCCCAGCACAG
>NW_020259229.1:0-5278 GCF_003255815.1 Theropithecus gelada | reverse complement strand
TTGGGCATCCTCCTCTCTGCCCACTGTGGACCTCACCGACATGTTCTCAGCAGGGGTGCCTGGGTGGGGAGGGCGGCCTTTGCAGCTGCTGCATTGGGTCACTCCCCAGGGCAGTGTCCAGTCCAGAGGCCACCACACTCCCCTCACACTCCCTTTCCAGCCTCCTCCCCTGCCCAGCCCCATCCCTCCCCTCCCCTTCCAGGAATAGGACTGGCTTGGGACCAGTTAATGGAGGGTGAGGGTTTCCACCCGTGGGTCTCTGAAAGGGCTCCCAAAGGTTCAGTAAGAGCATCTGGGAGAGACCATCTGTGGAGTGTGGGACACAGGCAGAGTGTCCCCTCCTGGGCAGGGGGTCCCCTCCTCTCGCTGCTTCCTGCCGTGAGCCCAGAGGGAAGAAAGGACCATGGCATGGGCTTCTATGTATAAGGTCTCCTCTGGTCCTTAGGAGGAGGGATGGGGCGCGTGTTGTGTGTGTCCATGTGTGTGCACAGTGGGATTGATGAGAGAAGAGTGTGTGAAGAGAGAAGGGTGTCCCTGTATCCCTGAATTGCCTCCCATGTCCTGGCTTCTCCCCTGGCTTCCCCCTCCCTCCTGGGTGCCCATCACCCTTACTCACATTTCTCAAGGCCGGTGTTGAATCCTGGGCTCTCCTGACAGCGTCTTCGTGCACTGTGTGCAGAGGGAGGCCGCGTCACGCACAGCAGGGAGGGGAGGGTTTTCTGTGGAGTGGAGGGGGGACCATTCCCGGAGGAATGTTGGAGGGAATGAACTATTTGCATAAACAAAAGATCTGAGTTTCCACTTTAATTTAGTTTTGGTTTTGAAATCCCTGTCGGTGGTGCCACCTGCTGGTCTATGAGGGAAAGGGCTAAGGAGACAGGAGTCTGACTTTTTAGGGCCAGGGGAGCCTTTGGTTGGAGACCCAGATGCCTCAGTCTCTGAATCTGATCAGCTTCTCCTTTCTTCCAAGACTTTCCTGGGGGGCTGCTGCTGTGTTTACAAGGTTCCTACCAAAGCAGTGGGAGACCACAGGTTGTGAATTCTCTTTTCTGGGCTGTCCTTTCCCATGACCCTGTTCTTGCCGTCATTCAACCCACAGCCCTGATCCAAGAATGGCCTGGGTTTCCATGCCCAGGATGTAATGATAGGAACACTGGGGCAGAGGAGGGCACGTGGGAGTGGGCAGAAGAGAGAGGAGCTTGGTTGCCTTGGGGCCCTGGCCTGCTTTAGCTGTGAATGACACGTGGACATAGAATAGGGATGGCCATGTCAGGGCAGCCCTAAATCAGCCCTGGGTTTGAGACCCTCTGGGGCGGCTGCGGAGGGGGTAAAATGTCCCCATCTCCTCAACATCTGCTCAACATAACTGCCAGGGCTGAAGCCGAGGGTGCGGGTGTGGAGCAAGAGGCACTTGGTTTTTCTGAGATGGAGCCAGGCCCCTGGGAGGGAGGAGGGACCCTAGACTGTCTTGTCCATGAGGCCATAGTGTCCTGCTTTAAAAATTTGCTCTTGGCCGCGTGTGGTGGCTCATGCCTGTGATCCTGGCACTTTGTGAGGCCAGGGTGGGAAGATCTCTTGAGCCCAGGAGTTCGAGACCAGCCTGGGCAACATAGTGAGACCTTATCTCTAAAAGTTAAAACAAATAAAAACCAATTTCACTGTTTTTGGAAGGCTTTCTTCATCAACTCTCCATGGCACCAAATATCTGATGGCACTTTACCCCATAAAGGGGCTTGGGCTGCAGAGCAGGCCTCTGTGTTCTTAAGCCTTTGTAGGCTGTTCTGCTTGTTTCCCTTATTAGATTAATCCCTCCAACCTCCACCCTTCTGCCCCCAACCCCGTTCATCCATTTATGGATGAACCTGTTTAATGGCAAGGCACTTTCCCAGGCAATAGATTGCAAGAATTCACAGAGCTGATGCAGTTCCCCATCAGGCAGTGACCAAGTCATCAGTAGTTAGACAGCAGGCACACAGAAGGTGCAAGATCCACCAACACTTGGAGGGTTTCTCCAGCAGGCCTGTGTGTCAGAGCTGAGGACTGAACCTAATGGAGGGCTGGTCTGTGATGCGATCAGGATATGAACCACAGCCTTGTTAGGTCAGGAAAGACAAAAGATAGGGGAGAAGGAAAAGGACTAGATCAGAGGACGAGAAGGAAGAGGAATCTCGTGTATCAAACTGCACATTAATATCCTGGCAGCAGCAGTGGTGTGTGTGTGTGTGTGTGTGTGTGTATGCACTGTATGTTCATAATGGAGGCAGAGGGAACGGGTAAGGAGGTAAGTGTTAGCTGAAGCTCTTCCATCCATCCTAGGGAGTCTCGGTTCTGCCTTGGCATTGTGCAACATGCTTGGAGAGTGGCGTGAGCCACCGCGCCCAGCCATGAATTTTATCTCAATACAAATTTTTCAAATGGTTGATTTTTCTGGCATGTGTGGCATCTAGGTAGGGAGATATTTTAGGAATAGAGAGCCTGTCTGTATATCCTTAAAACATATGGCACAAAAAGAGAGTTTCCTCTTACTTCAGCTTGTCGGTCTCTCTTCCTCCTTTTCTTTTCCTTTTTTTCCTTTTTTTTTTTTTGAGATGGAGTCTTGCTCAGCCACCCAGGCTGGGTGCAGTGGCGCCATCCTGGCTACTGCAACCTCCGTCTACTAGGTTCAATGGATTCTCCCCTCTCAGCCTCCTGAGTAGCTGAGATTATAGGCACCTGCCATCAAGCCTGGCTAATTTTTGTGTTTTAGTAGAGATGGGGTTTCACCATGTTGGCCAGGGTGGTCTTGAACTCCTGACCTCAGGTGATCTGCCTGCCTCAGCCTCCCAAAGTGCTGGGATTACAGGCGTGAGCCACCGCTTCCAGCCTTTTCCTCCTTTTCTAGTCCATCTCATTAACTTCCTTCATGCTTTTCCTCAGATATGTCTTGACCCCTGAAGAATGAGGAACAAGCTCCCTGCCTCTTCTTTTCTGGGACTTCTTGATTGCCGTGTTCTTCCCCACCTTCTGCTTCTTATCTTCCTTTCTATTCTAAGGCTTTCCTTTAACCCCTGTGTCCCGTAGGTCCCAGTCGCAGCTGAGGCTTGTTGGGGGAATGGTGCTGGCAGGTGGCTACTCACCAGACATACACTGAAGAACCTCTTCCCCATCCTGTCTGTGCTTCCAGGTCCCTGGGGTTGTGCAGGTGAGTGCCCCCGAGGCGCAAAATAAGGAGAGGCAAAGAAATAGGCTCAGAGTGGTAGCTGTTGGTTAACAAAGAGGTCCCTGCAGAGGGAGCGTCAAGGCCCTGTGCCGCTGTCCCCGGGGGCCGGAGGGGTTGCCCAGCATGCCCACTGGCCGGAGACAGGGGACTGACCCGCTTGCTCCTACCTGCTTCTGAAGGTAAAATCCTTACAAACGAGGAGCAGAGCTTCGATGGAGGAAATAAGAAAGGCAGAAAGCTTCACGTGGGAGGGCTTGGGGCAGTGATAGAGGGCTGACAAAGACAGCATAAAAGAAAGGCAGAATATGGACAGCCTATTTCTCTTAGGCTCACCCCATCCAGCCCTACTTCACTCCCTTACCTACCACTGTTTTCAGGGTTAAAGCAATTTTAGCAAGATTTTAGGAACTGTGGGGAGATAGCTTGGATTTTCAGTAATCGGGGGAACATAAAAAACCCCAAACGAACTCTGGAAAACGAATGTAGGATGTTTTTATGTTCCTTGTCATTTGGCTGTCCCTTTTCTCCTTCCCCAGACAACCCTGTCTCAGTGGGGCAGCACTTCCTTCTCAGACTGCTTGTCCCAGGGTCCCTGCCTTCCCCTAGTGAAAGAAGCTCCTGCCTCCACCTGTGGGCGTTGGGAGCATCAGCAGAGATGCTCCTCACACAGGGCACCAGCTTCTGGGGTCCGCCCCGCAGACTCTGACCCACAGACAGATGAATAACGTACCCAGACACACCGATACTCAGTGGAACAGCAGCTAGGGGTCCTGGCCCCTCAGAGACACCAAGGAAGGTGCTGTAAAGAGTAGCCACCACAGCCCCAACTAGCTGGCCCTGCAGACATTTATTAGCACAGTTTTAACAGCAAAGACTTGAGTCAACACGCCTGTGGGTAATTAATCTGGTCACCCTCACCCTGGGAGAGCAATCCTGCCCGCCACTGATCAAAGATTAGTTTTAGGACCACATGAGTAAATAAGCTCTTTAGATAAAGTCCTGTATGCTCCTATGTATATATGTCCTGAGCTTTTTTTTTTTTTTTTTTTTTTTTTTTTGAGACGGAGTCTCACTGTGTCTCCCAGGCTGGAGTGCAGTGGCCGGATCTCGGCTCACTGCAAGCTCCGCCCCCCGGGTTCACGCCATTCTCCCGCCTCAGCCTCCCAAGTAGCTGGGACTACAGGCGCCGGCTACCGCGCCCGGCTAGTTTTTTGTATTTTTAGTAGAGACGGGGTTTCACCATGTTAGCCAGGATAGTCTCGATCTCCTGACCTTGTGATCCACCCGCCTCGGCCTCCCAAAGTGCTGGGATTACAGGCTTGAGCCACCGCGCCCGGCCACTGTCCTGAGCTTTTAAGAGAACTCAGCTGCCTTCAGCCAAGACTTTTACAAAAGCTGTGCAAACTTCTTGGCTTTCCAAGAAGGCTTATGTTTATTTCCTCTAAAATCTTTCCCACTACCCTAACTGAACTCCCACATATTTTTCTTAGAGATGGGGTTTCACCATGTTGGCCAGGATGGTCTCGATCTCCTGACTTCGTGATCTGCCTGCCTCGGCCTCCCAAAATGCACCTAAGATTCTCCCCAGTGGCCGACTGACTGCCTCTCTTCTTCCCCCTTTCTTCTGCCTCTGAGAAATAGCACTTTCTGTCCTAGGCTACCAGTGCCTGGGCCACACACCAATCTATACCTCTTTTTTTTTTTTTTCAGGTGCATTGTCCTGTTTTCCCTTTTGGCATGGGTTTATGCTGAGCCTACCATGTATGGGGAGATCCTGTCCCCTAACTATCCTCAGGCATACCCCAGTGAGGTAGAGAAATCTTGAGACATAGAAGTTCCTGAAGGGTATGGGATTCACCTCTACTTCACCCATCTGGACATAGAGCTGTCAGAGAACTGTGCGTATGACTCAGTGCAGGTATGTTATAAGCACAAAAAGAATAGAGAGAGAAGACCAGGGCTGAGGTAGTGGAATAAGGATGTGGGAGGGAGAGCCACCTGTACTCATAGTGAACCAAAGTCAAGTCCTAGAGGCATAAATGTTCTACTCTCTCTGTCCCTTCTCTTACCTCCATACCA
>NW_020259228.1:2939-5279 GCF_003255815.1 Theropithecus gelada | reverse complement strand
CCACAAGAACAGGCTTAGCGAGCGGCTTCTTGAGGGGAAAGCTGAAACTCTGTGAGAGGAATGAACAGAACACTAAGCAGTTTCTCAGAAAGCTTCTTTCCAGTTTTTCTCTGAGGATATTTTCTTTTTCACCGTAGCCCTCTAAGGGCATCCAAATATCACTTTGCGAATTTCACAAGAACAGGCTCAATGAAAGGCTTCTTGAGGGGAACGCTGTAACTCTATGAGATGATATCACAGAACACAAAGAAGTTTCGCAGAAAGCTTCTTTCTCTTTGTTATTGGAGGATATTTCCTTTGGCCATAGAGTCTTCAAAGGGATCCGAAGTATCTGTTCTCAGATTCCACAGAAATAAAGCTAGCAGAGATCCACGAAATACAGATGTAACTCTCTGAGTGGAAGTCACACAACACGAAGCAGTTTCTCTGAAAGCTTCTTTCCAGTTTTTCTCGGAGTACATTTTCTTTTTCATCATAGCCGTCTATGGGCTTCCAAATATCACTTTGCGAATTCCACAACAACAGGCTTAACGAGCGGCTTCTTGATTGGAAAGCTGTAACTCTGTGAGATGAATTAAGAGAACACTAAGCAGTTTCTCAGAAATCTTCCTTCCAGATTTCATCGGAGGATATTTCCTTTTTAACCGGAGCCCTCCAAGGGCTTTAAAATATCACTTTGCAAATTGCCCAAGAACTGCATTAGAGAAAGCCTTCTTTAGGGGAAAGCTGTAACTCTCTGAGATGATTTCACAGAACACAAAGAAGTTTCTCAGAAAGCTTCTTTCTCTTTGTTATCGGAGGATATTTCCTTTGGCCTTAGAGTCTTCAAAGGGATCCGAAATATCTGTTCTCAGATTCCACAGAAAAAAGGCTAGCAAATAGATCCACGAAATACAGATGTAACTCTGTGAATTGAAGTCACACGTCACAAAACAGTTTCTCACAAAGCTTCTTTCCAGTTTTTCTCGGAGGATATTTTCTTTTTCACCATATCCCTCTATGGGCTGCCAAATATCACTTTGCGAATTGCACAAGAACAGGCTTAGCGAAAGGCTTCTTGAGGGGAAAGCTGTAAATCTGTGAGATGAATTAACAGAACACTAAGCAGTTTCTCAGAAAGCTTCTTTCCAGATTTCACCTGAGGATATATACTTTTTCACCATAGTTCTCTGAGGGCATCCAAATATCACTTTGCGAATTCCACAAGAACAGGCTTAGCGAAAGGCTTCTTGAGGGGAACGCTGTAACTCTATGAGATGATTTCACAGAACACAAAGAAGTTTCTCAGAAAGCTTCTTTCTCTTTATATTGGAGGATATTTCCTATGGCCCTAGAGTCTTCAAAGGGATCCGAATTATCTGTTCTCAGATTCCACAGAAATAAAGCTAGCAAAGAGATCCACGACATACAGATGTAACTCTGTGAGTGGAAGTCACACAACACGAAGCAGTTTCTCTGAAAGTTTCTTTCCAGTTTTTCTCTGAGGACATTTTCTTTTTCATCATAGACGTCTATGGGCTTCCAAATATCACTTTGCGAATTCCACAACAACAGGCTTAGCGAGCGGCTTCTTGATTGGAAATCTGTAACTCTGTGAGATGAATTAAGAGAACACTAAGCAGTTTCTCAGAAAACTTCCTTCCAGAATTCATCGGAGGATATTTCCTTTTTCAACAGAGCCCTCCATGGGCTTCCAAATATCACTTTACAAATTGCACAAGAACTGCATTAGAGAAAGCCTTCTTTAGGGGAAAGCTGTAACTCTGTGTGATGATTTCACAGAACACAAAGAAGTTTCTCAGAAAGCTCCTTTCTCTTTGAAATCGGAGGATATTTAATTTTGCCCTCTAGTCTTCAAAGGGATCCGAAATTTCTGTTCTCAGATTCCACAGAAATAAGGCTAGCAAAGGAATCCACGAAATACAGATGTAACTCTGTAAGTGGAAGTCACACATCACAAAGCAGTTTCTCAGAAATCTTCTTTCTAGTTTTTCTCGGAGGATATTTTCTTTTTCACCATAGCCCTCTATGGGCTGCCAAATATGACTTTGCGAACTCCACAAGAACAGGCTTAGCGAGCGGCTTCTTGAGGGGAAAGCTGTAACACTGTGAGATGAATTAACAGAACACTAAGCAGTTTCTAAGTAAGCTTCTATCCAGATTTCATCGGAGGATATTTCCTTTTTCACCATAGCCCTCTAAGGTATTCCAAATATCACTTTGCAAATTCCACAAGAACTGTCTTAGCGAAAGGCTTCTTGAGGGGAAAGCTGTAACTCTGTGAGATGATTTCACAGAACACAAAGAAGGTTCTCAGAAAGCTTCTTTCTCTTTGTTATC
>NW_020259228.1:0-2856 GCF_003255815.1 Theropithecus gelada | reverse complement strand
GGGCTTCCAAATATCACTTTGCCAATTCTACAAGAACTGTCTTAGCGAAAGGCTTCTTGAGGGGAAAGCTGTAACTCTGTGAGATGATTTCACAGAACACAAAGAAGGTTCTCAGAAAGCTTCTTTCTCTTTGTTATCGGAGGATATTTCCTTTGGCCCTAGAGTCTTCAAAGGGATCCGAAGTATCTGTTTTCAGATTCCACAGAAATAAGGCTAGCAAAGAGATCCACGAAATACAGATGTAACTCTGTGAGTGGAAGTCACACATCACAAAGCAGTTTCTCAGAAAGCTTCTTTCCAGTTTTTCTCTGAGGATATTTTCTTTTTCAAAATAGCCTTCTGTGGGCTTCCAAAGATCACTTTGCGAATTCCACAAGAACAGGCTTAGCGAGCGGCTTCTTGAGGGGAAAGCTGTAACTCTGTGAGATAAATTAACAGAACACAAAGCAGTTTCTCAGAAAGCTTCCTTCCAGTTTTTCTTTGAGGATATTTTCTTTTTCAACACTGCCCTCTATGGGCTTCCAAATATCACTTTGCGGATTCCACAAGAACAGCCTTAGCGAGCGGCTTCTTGTGGGGAATGCTGTGACTCTGTGAGATGAATTAACAGAACACTAAGCAGTTTCTCAGATAGCTTCTCTCCAGATTTCATCGGAGGATATTTCCTTTATCACCATAGCCCTGTATGGTATTCCAAATATCACTTTGCCAAATCCACAAGAACTGTCTTAGCGAAAGGCTTCTTGAGGGGAAAGCTGTAACTCTGTGAGATGATTTCACAGAACACAAAGAAGTTTCTCAGAAAGCTTCTTTCTCTTTGTTATGGGAGTATATTTCCTTTGGCCCTAGAGACTTCAAAGGGATCCGAAATATCAGTTCTAAGATTCCCCAGAAATAAGGCTAGCAAAGTGATCCACGAAATACAGATGTAACTCGGTGAGTTGAAGTCACACATCACAAAGCAGTTTCTAAGAAAGCTTCCTTCCAGTTTTTCTTTGAGGATATTTTCTTTTTCAACACTACCCTCTATGGGCTTCCAAATATCACTTTGCGAATTCCACAAAACAGCCTTAGCGAGCGGCTTCTTGAGGGGAATGCTGTAACTCTGTGAGATGAATTAACAGAACACTCAGCAGTTTCTAAGATAGCTTCTCTCCAGATTTCATCGGAGGATATTTCCTTTTTCACGAGTGCCCTCTATGGGCTTCCAAATATCACTTTTCAAATTCCACAAGAACTGCCTTAGCGAAAGGCTTCTTGAGGGGAAAGCTCTAAGTCTGTGAGATGATTTCACAGAACACAAAGAAGTTTCTCAGTAAGCTTCTTTCTCTCTGTTATCGGAGGATATTTCCTTTGGCCCTAGAGTCTTCAAAGGGTTCCGAAATATCTGTTCTCAGATTCCACAGAAATAAGGCTAGCAAAGAGATCCACGAAATACAGATGTAATTCTGTGAGTGGAAGTCACACATCACAAAGCGGTTTCTCAGAAAGCTTCTTTCCAGTTTTTCTCAGAGGATATTTCCTTTTTCATCGTAGCCCTCTTTGGGCTTCCAAATATAACTTTGCGAATTCCACAAGAACAGACTTAGCGATCGGCTTCTTGAGGGGAAAGCTGTAACTCGGTGAGATGAATTAACAGAACACTAAGCGGTTTCTCAGAAAGCTTCTTTCCAGATATCATCTTATAATACTTCGTTTTTCCCCAGAGCCCTCTATGGGCTTCCAAATATCACTTTGGAAATTCCAAAAGAACTGTCTTAGTGAAAGGCTTCTTGAGGGGAAACCGTAACTCTGTGAGATGATTTCACAGAACACAAAGGAGTTTCTCAGAAAGCTGCCTTCTCTCTTTTATCAGAGTATATTTCCTTTGGCCCTAGAGATTTTAAAGGGATCCTAAATATCTGCTCTCAGATTTCACAGAAATAAGGCTAGCAAGTAGATCCACGAAATACACATGTAACTCTGTGAGTGGAAGTCACACATCACAAAGCAGTTTCTCAGAAAGCTTCTTTCCAGTTTTTCTCTGAGGATATTTTCTTTTTCACCATAGCCCTCTATGGGCAAACAAATATCACTTTGCTAATTCCACAAGACCAGGCTTAGCGAGCGGCTTCTTGAGGGTAAAGCTGTAAATCTGTGAGATGAATTAACAGAACACTGAGCAGTTTCTCAGAAAGATTTTTTCCAGATTTCATCGGAGGATATTCCGTTTTTCACTAGCGCCCTCTATGGTCTTCAAAATATCACTTTGCCAATTCCACAAGAACTGTCTTAGCGAAAGGCTTCTTGAGGGAAAAGCTGTAACGCTGTGAGATGATTTCACAGAACACAAAGAAGTTTCTCAGAAAGCTTCTTTCTGTTTGTTATCGGAGGATATTTCCTTTGACCCTATAGTCTTCAAAGGGATCCGAAATATCTGTTCTCAGATTCCACAGAAGTAAGGCTAGCAAGGAGATCCACGAAATACAGATGTAACTCTGTGAGTGGGAGTCACACATCACAAAACAGTTTCTCAGAAAGCTTCTTTCCAGTTTTTCTCTGAGGATATTTTCTTTTTCACCACAGCCCTCCATGGGAATCCAAATATCCCTTTGCGAATTCCACAAGAACAGGCTCAGCGAAAGACTTCTTTAGTGGAACGCTGTAACTCTATGAGATGATATCACAGAACACAAAGAAGTTTCTCAGAAAGATTCTTTCTCTTTGTTATTGGAGGATATTTCCTTTGGCCCTAGAGTCTTCAAAGGGATCCGAAGTATCTGTTCTCAGATTCCACAGAAATAAAGCTAGCAGAGATCCACGAAATACAGATGTAACTCTGTGAGTGGAAGTCACACAACACGAAGCAGTTTCTCT
>NW_020259227.1:0-5279 GCF_003255815.1 Theropithecus gelada | reverse complement strand
TGGAACTGAACCCACAGTATCTCTGAGGTATGCCTGCATTTACCTACTGCCTCATATACCGCCATTATTGTGTGATTCCTTACAGTCCTACAGCCTTTGCTTTAAGAGTTCCCCCTTATAACATGAGAGTGCTCCTGAGAATGATTATCTCTCCCACCCCAACTGCCAAGTCATTATCAGCGATTTCTCATTAGGAATTGGATTAAACTAAGAAGTTCAACTTAGAGAAGAATGAGAAGAGGGAGGGGCTGTGGTGAAAGGTCAAAAGAAGCAGAAACTATACCAAACAGGAACTTAGTTATTTTCATAAATTGGTCTAGACTTGGATTTCTAATGTCTAATTTCATATAGTATAGATGGAAGTATCTTGGAATCAAGACAAGTCAAATGGCAACAACTGGTCTCAAACCCACTTTTACTTACTCAGTCTTTTATTACCTACACAATACTCTTCACACATGTAATATGGACAAAACTACTTCCTAGACTAATTTTCCATTATACCATCACAAGTAATGTATACTCTATTCAAATGGAATTACTTGCTGTTCTTATGCAAATGCATCCCACAGTTTTTCCCAGCTGCAGATCTTCATGCATAGAATGCCCTCTTCATCTCCAATCTCCATCTGTTTCTATCCTACCCATCCTTCAGTGTTCATCTCAGTGTAGTGCTTCCTCCATGAAGCCTTGCTTGATTTTATTCAAATAGATATTGTATCTGACTTCTCTGTCAGTTTATGTCTCTTAAGCTTTTCCTTCACTCTGCTTTTTATTTCAGTGATTTATGTTCTTGCTTTGCCAGAATGTAAATTTGTCAAAGACATGATGTATCTGGTGTTCATTTTTTCTGTTGTTGGAACCCTGGCAATATATCTATCACAATGGTATATGTTCAATAAATACGTGATAAAGTGAGTTGGCTTCATATTTCAAAGTATTGAGTTAAGCAACAGTTCCAAATGGAACCATATTAAGAGATAAAAGACTAAGATTATGTTTGTGACAGAGATACCTGACTTTCAGTTGGCCACCCAATCAGTTGTGATTATAATGACATGCCTGTTGTCCCTATGGTACAAGAAGGCCCTTCCCAATCTCAGGAGTTACTGATGCTAAAACACAAAAGTTCCAGCATTTAGCCTCTGAATTGTTCATAAGTTGAATGAATGATTCCAACGATAAATGGGGGTATTGGTCTCTGACATCACCATCTGTTAATTTAATAGTCATATTCAGATACTCAACATTAAAACAAACAAAGAAACTCTGCTAATTACAACCCAGTTTTAATAAATCAGAATTCTCTCATGATGGTTTACATTAGTGGGCAAAATTCTGTGGCCATTTGAGGATTAAGTTGAAAAGGCTCTGTAAAACAAAACCTCAGAAATGGAGGAGAAATTAATTTTCTACTTGCCTTTTAAAGTAGAGATATTGTTCAATGATAATCTATTAGCCCTTAAACATCAACTTAACATCAACACCCAATTACCAGGACTAAATATGCTGCTGCTGTCAGTGAATAGAAAGAGAAACACACTAAAACTAAAGCTAGCAATTTGACTGGTTGACTAAAACTTTGGTCCTTTTTTCTTTCCTCCTTCCTTTAAACAAGTCTTTACTTGGTGACCATTAGGAGATGTGCATCATGCCAGGTTATAAACTTCTTGCCCTTGAAAGTTGACGTCACGAAGAAGACATGATTATTTCTGAAAACCATGACAACATTAATTGCTTAAATCTGATTGTGAACTGTGCCACAAAATATAAATACAAGTACTTTGGGACCATATGAAAAAGGGATTTGACATAGTCAGGAGGAAATAAGATTCAAAAAAGAAAAAAAGAATAAAAGAATGTTGGTTGAGTTTTTCTTTATACATACATCTATACACATACATATATACATATAGGAAGTAAGTATTTCAAAATGAAAATTTAAACATCACAAGTTCTAGAGTTAGCTTATATAATGGTTCATATAAAATTCATAGAACAAAGGGAGAAAACAAAACTAAATTGTTTAATGCTACTAATGGTTGACCTCATGTTTTTATGAATTCCTTGTGGTCTCTGAGTTTTAGAATAATGATAGAAGAGTCCACACAGTTAACATGACTAATAAAATACAATCCTGTGCTGCATAACAATGTTTCAGTCATTAATAGACCACAGACTAATATGTGAAGGTGGTCTCATAAGATTATAATATCATATTTTTACTGTAACTTTTCTATGTTGAGACACAAAAATACTTACTATTGTGTTACAGTTGTTTATAGTATTCAGTACAAGAAAATGCTGTAAAGATTTGTATCCTAGGAGCCATAGGCTATGCCAGATAGCCTAGGTGTATAGTAAGCTATGCCAGCTAGTTTTGTGTATGATGTTTGCATAATAACAAAATTGCCTAATGATGCATTTCTCAGAACATATCCTCATCACTAAGTGACACATGACTGTATTGGTAACTTAACTCTTTTGCAATGAGATAGTGACTTTTTAGCACACCAGTAATCTATAAGCTTAGTGAACTGAAGCAATGACATTCAGAATGTTGCCTGTCACATTAGTTTCTCTAGCTCAAATAAATAGCAGGCATTTTAAATCTGACACCCATGAATGAATGTAAGGAGATCCAAGAATCTCCTGAAATTATATTCAAAATTCTTAGTACTTTTTCCCCTTGGAGAGAAAATGTGTATAGCTTTGCTTAGCTCCTCAAAGTAGTCTGTGACTCAAATTATTATAACCTCTCTTGTGAAGCGCACTTAAGTCTTGCATAAAGATACTCTCTTAATGGATGAATTTTAATTGAATGAACATATTTGTGGGATAGCTAAAGAAGTACCATTATTCCAACTTAAAAATTCAGTATGTAAAAGTATCAGCGATTCAGGAGTGTGCTGGTACTGGCTTGGACTGGTTTATAAAAGCTTACTGTTAAATATTTAGGACTTTTGCAGGCCTGTTGTCAAATGATTGATAGCTCGAAATCAGTCACAGTGAAAATATTTATACTGGAGAAATTGGCAAACACCACAAATCAGGGCTTTTTTCCTCTCCCAGCTAGCTGGCTTATCAGCACACCACTAGCTATTAATATGCTGGCATTCTGCCATCTTGTTGTAATATATGTGATTTGTTTTTAGAATACATGCCAATAACACTGTTATAATTATAGGCCACTTAAAGTTGTGGTTAACTCATTGAAAAAAATAGTCAATGTACCAGATTTTTGACCCAGAGGTACCAGATGAAATAGGCTGAAGCATGCTAATTATGACATGAAAGCCTCATCAACATTTTGTAATTAACCTACAGTGGAAGTATTACTGTGGAGTGCTGTCCATTAATATTAGTGCAGAAAATAGCAACAGATCTACTTATCTTTCCTATACATCTGTTTTTAAATATCCCACAGGATTCACTGTAAAAAGATGCAAATTTTCCACATTCTCCTCTACTTAGCTGAAGACTTTTTTTTTTTATAGTGTGGAAATGCACTATAAACACATTATAAGGTTTTCAAATTACTGACTGAAAGGAAATTTATAGTCATTCTTTCACTATCTCTTCTTAACTGTGACCCTGATTCAAGAGAGACATGCAGCCTATTTTGAACTCCTATGTACATTATGCATTTTATAGACATTTAGAAAATGAAGGAGCCTTCAAGATTATCTAGTTCAACAGTTCTTTTATGTATCCATAATGTCACTTGAGAGTTTTCTATCTACTCTACTAAGAGCTTTACATTTATCATCCATTTTTACGTTACCAAGAGATGGATACTATTATAATCCCCATCCCACAGAACAAAAATACATTGAAACAGAGGACTTAAGTGATTTACCCACAGTAATACAGCTAATAAATGTTGAAGATGAGATTTAATTCAGCCAATTAGTTCTAAGTCTAGACCTCCAGCTCTTAGCTACAAATCTATACCAACTTTCTAAAGTACAAAAAGGAAATATGGCTTGTCGAAGATGAAACAATAAGTCAATAGGTTCATATCAGGACTGATTTCTCCAGACGTGGGCCCATGGCTCCTTCCATACGTCACTACCTTTAATGAATGAGGAGTGATTATAGCCTGTATAATTTAGAAAATAAATTATAACATAAAAAGCATACTTCTTCAATGTGTAATAATGGTCTTTGGATCTCATTTAAGAGAATTTCATTAATAGGTTTATCTATCTAATTTGATTAGCTTTAAAAAATAGCTTGTATTCCTTACACACATACCAAATTCTTGACAGCAGAAGGACATAGCTTTAAAATACACTAGGTAACTGTTGGGTGGCTCACCCTGGGATTTTTTAAAAATCTAAAATCATGCTTTGACTGAAATTGAAAGAATGTCTTAGAATTCAGTCTCAAACTTCACCCTGTAATTTTTACTTATTGGAGTGTCATTTCCTAATGGTGTAAAAGAAAAAGTAATTGCACTGGAAACTTGTTAGTAATGGCAAGCAAGGCTTTATTCAACACAGTTACAATGGAGGGGAGAGACTAGTGCCACAGGTGAGAGAAACTGAACTCAACTCCAAATATGACTGAGACAAGTGGGGATTTATAGCCAATAGTCAGGGTGAAAGAGACAATAAAAATTGCCAAGAGGAACTTTATTAGGTATTAGGAGGCTGAGAGAGTTGACTAGATAAAAAACACATGAAAAGAAGCTTGACTGGATATCAAGGTCTATAAAACAGCTTAGTAGGAGTCTAGCTAAAACTGGCCTCAGCTGGCCAAAGATGGAGGCCACAGAGAGGCCTAGTAAAAACAAGGCTCAAAGGAGCCTGACTAAAGTTTGGTCAAGGAGGGATTCCTTGTCAATGTTGAGCCTATGAGCTGAGGATGGCAACAGGAGAAACCCAGGCTAGATGGAAAAACTTTTCAAGTGTTATAAAGTGCCAGGTTCTGGAATATGATGCTTAGAAAAGTTGCAACTCACCTAAAATTCTTCTGTCCACCTTCTTCTCATCTCATCCCTTCTAGAAGTTTTCCATGACCATATTGTCTCTTATCATAACTCTCCTTAGTGTTCTCCAGGGAATGAGAACCAGTAGGATGGATGAATGAATGGATAGATAGATGGATGATGGTGATAGATAGATAAATAGATAAAAAAGAAAGAAAAAAAGAAAGGAAGGAAGGAGAAAAAGAAAGAAGAAAGAAAGAAAGAAAGAAAGAAAGAAAGAAAGAAAGAAAGAAAGAGAAAGAAAGAAAGAAAGAAAGAAAGAAAGAAAGAAAGAAAGAAAGAAAGA
>NW_020259226.1:0-5280 GCF_003255815.1 Theropithecus gelada | reverse complement strand
GGGCCCCCCGGCTTCCGGCGCCACACTTCCGGCCCCGGTCCCCGGGCTCCCGGCTTCCGGCGCCGCGCCTGCGGCCCCGGTCCCCGGGCTCCCGGCTTCCGGCGTGCTCCCGGCCCCGGTCCCCGGGCTCCCCGGCTTCCGGCGCGCTCCCGGCCCCGGTCCCCGGGCTCCTGGCTTCCAGCGTGGATTTCCTTTACAGGGATTCTAACCCACATTCCTTTACAGGAAGAGACATAGAAAGTGAGACTGGGGAGAGGGAGAAAATGAGTGAGAGAGAGACCATAGGAGAGAAAGTGAGAAGGGAAATCGGAAAGAGAAAGGGGAGGAAATGGCAGACGTGGAGAGTCAGAGAGAGAGACAGAAAGAGAAAGAGACTGAGTGTGAAGGAGAAAGGACACGGTATGACAGAGAGAGAGAGAGCGCGCGCGAATGAGATAGAGACTTAAAGAAGAGACCCTGTGAGTCTGTCAATCAAGGATTTGGACAGAAACGGAAAGATTAGAGAGAAGGATAGAGGGAGGGAGCAGGCGGAGGGGAGGCGGCCGGCACTCACGGGCCCGCTAAAAAGGAAAGTAACTTTGAAGGGCCGGCGGGGCGGATGCGAGGGCGCACTTCGCGGACTAGCCCCCCCCAGCCGCCTGACTCCACGGTGGCTTTACCCCTCCGGGAAATAGGACCCCCAGATGACACAGGAATCCCCAGGCTCCAGTACTGGCCATTCTCCACCAGTGATCTGTATAACTGGAAGACTCAGAGTGCTCGGTTTTCAGACAACCCCAAAGATTTACTGTCTTTACTGGATAGTGTCATGTTCACCCACCAGCCCACTTGGGACGATTGTCAGCAGCTCCTCCGAATCTTGTTTACCACGGAAGAGCGAGAGAGAATACAGGTAGAAGCTAGAAAGCTGGTCCCGGGGGATGACGGTCAACCGACTGCCAACCCCGACCTCATAAACGTGACCTTTCCTCTGACCAGGCCGGCATGGGACTACAACACGGCAGAAGGTAGGGGATGGCTACGCCTTTATCGCCAGACTCTAATGGCAGGTCTCCGGGCAGCTGCTTGCAAGCCCACTAATTTGGCTAAAGTATATTCTATTCTGCAAGAAAAGACAGAGTGCCCAGCCACCTACTTAGAAAGATTAATGGAAGCTTTTAGACAGTACACCCCCATAGATCCAGAGGCTCCAGGAAGTCAGGCAGCTATTGTAATGTCATTCGTAAATCAGGCAGCCCCAGATATTAAAAAAACTCCAAAAATTAAAAGACTCGGAAGGAAAGCGGATTCAGGACCTCATTCAGATAGCCCAGCGGGTTTATAATAACAGAGATACTCCAGAGGAAAGGCAATTTAAGGCCACTGAACCAAGGTCCTGGCAGCAGTAGTACAGAAAAAAAACATCTACAGCCAGAGTACACCCAACCTAGGCGGCCCCCCCCAGGCATGATAATCTGAGAAAAGACCAATGTGCCTACTGCAAGGAGGCTAGCCACTGGGTAAGAGACTGCCTCGCTGCTGCCCAACCCGGACCTGGACGCCCCACTCCACGACTGCCCCGAGATACTAACTCAGCTGCACGGAGTTCGAGAAGACCTGCAGGACCGCCCACTTCCTGACGCCGACCTCGTCTGGTTCACTGATGGGAGCAGCTTCATGAATCAGGGCCAGAGGTACGCTGGAGCAGCAGTGACTTCAGAGACTAAGGTAATCTGGGCGGAACCCCTGCCCCCGGGGACATCGGCCCAGAAGGCCGAACTGATAACGCCCACCCAAGCTCTTACCCTAGAGGCGGGGAAAAAGCTGACGGTATATACAGACAGCCGATATGCTTTTGCAACAGCGCATATACATGGGGCCATTTACAGGGAGCGGGGGTTACTGACGGCTAAAGGAAAAGAAATAAAAAACAAGCAAGAAATCCTAGCCCTGCTAACAGCCCTATGGAGGCCAGAAAAGTTAGCCATTGTGCATTGCCCAGGGCATCAGAAACTAACTACTCCAACTGCTCAAGGCAACTTTCTGGCAGACCAAACTGCAAGAAAGGTGGCGAAGGCTCCCAGCCAACTCCTTGCACTCCAGCTCCCCGACCCGGGCCCCCGGGACTTGCCATATTTCCCTGATTATTCAGAACAAGATCTCCAGTGGATTGACAAGCTTCCCCTGAAACAGATCCAGAATGGGTGGTGGACTGATACTAATGACCAAACCATCCTACCAGAAAAATTAGGACAACAAGTGTTAAAACACCCACCGAACCACCCACCTGGGTGCTTGGCGGATGATAGACCTGATCAGACGCTCTAAGCTCAAATTCAGACATACAGCCGAGATGGCCAGCAACATCGTGACAAGTTGCAAAGTCTGCCAGCTTAACAACGCCTACCCCCAATCCCAGGCTGCAACGGGAACAAGGCTCAGGGGAACCAGGCCCGGTATCTACTGGGAAGTAGATTTTACTGAGATAAAGCCAGGAAAATACGGGTATCGGTACTTACTTGTCTTTGTAGATACTTTTTCAGGGTGGACTGAAGCATTCCCCACCAAGAAAGAGACTGCTCAGGTTGTAGCAAAGAAAATCCTGGAAGATATCCTCCCCAGGTATGGCTTCCCCGTCCAGATAGGGTCAGATAATGGGCCGGCCTTTGTCGCTAAGGTAAGTCAGGATTTGGCTTCCATCCTTGGGGCAAATTGGAAACTACATTGCGCTTACAGGCCCCAGAGTTCAGGACAGGTAGAGAGAATGAATCGGACCTTAAAAGAGACCTTAACTAAATTGACTATGGAGACTGGCGCTAATTGGGTGGTCCTTCTCCCCTACGCTCTGTTCCGGGCCCGTAACACCCCTTACAGACTGGGCCTTACTCCTTATGAAATTATGTATGGCAGACCCCCACCCTTAGTTCCCAGCCTAAAAGATGATCTGCTCAAGTCCAAAACAGAAAATGTCTCTGAACTCTTGTTTTCCCTACAAGCCTTGCAGAAAATTCATCAAGAAATCTGGCCAAAGCTGAAGGAACTATATGAGACCGGTCCCCCGCCGACACCCCATCCGTACCAGCTGGGAGACTAGGTCCTAGTCAAGCGACACCGACAAGAGACCCTAGAACCCAGGTGGAAAGGACCACTCCAGGTACTCTTGACCACACCCACCGCCCTGAAGGTAGAAGGCATCGCATCGTGGATCCACTACACCCACGTCAAGCCAGTGGACCCAACCTCCGATCTTCTGGGACCAATCACGGCGGCGGCTGAAGCACCGGACGCGTGGACTGTGGACAGAGCTAAGAACAACCCCTTAAAACTCACCCTGCGCCGGCAGCATAGCTCACTGCAAACATGCAGTTAGGTAGTCTAACCCTAACGTTAGTCGCCCTAGTGGCCGCTGGAGAAATCACAAAACCAGCTCATAATCCCTTTGTCTGGAGATTCTGGCTTTATGAAAACCGAACCCACCCTGGGCAACCTCATAAGCCCAGAAAATTATTGGCCAGTGCTGATTGCCCTTCCTCAGGGTGCAACAGCCCAATTCTACTAAATTTTACTGGTTTCCAAATAGCCAAACCTATGACAGCAACAATATGCTTTGAGTTTGATCAGACTAAATATAATTGTAAACACTATTGGTGGCACCAAAATGCCAGCTGTCCTTATAACTATTGTAACATCCATAGACCCCGTTATTGGGGAGAGAATAAACAGTTAGACCCTAAGTGGCCCTTCCATCGTAGACGGGATGGAGACTTTTCATATACATGGATAGTTAGAGACCCCTGGAACTCCCGCTGGACCACGCCTCAACATGGGGCTGTATACTACTCCCCCTCCTCCACATGGCCTAGCAGTCACCTCTATCTGTGGCGAGGCCTAGTGCAAGTACTGCCCCTAGTCCACGGGAATATCCAACGACAGGAAAACAGACTAACACAAGACTTACGTCCTTTCTCCTGGTTAAAGTTATTACAAGAAGGACTAGAACTTGCTAACCTTACAGGACTTCATAGCCTGTCTGGCTGCTTTCTGTGCGCCACTCTAGGGCGTCCACCACTAACTGCTGTCCCTCTGCCATGGGGATCCCCTACCTTTGCCCAAGCTAACAACCTCCGAAACCTCTCGTATGCTCCTATCCTGAACGTGCCCCTATACCTAAACCCCAGTCAGGAAAAGTTTCCCTACTGTTTCTCAGGAACCAATTCCAGCCTCTGCGGCATCACTGCAACGCCCCCTAATATCACCTTAAGGGCTCCATCAGGCATATTCTTCTGGTGTAATGGAACCTTATCTAAGAACCTACCTAGTCCTTCTGTTAATAACCTACTGTGTCTCCCTGTCACATTAGTTCCCCGGTTGACTCTACTAACTGCTGGCGAGTTCCTAGGATATACCGGTAACTGGACTAGTGCTGTTATTCACCCAGACCCTAGACCAAGACCTGCACGAGCCATATTCCTCCCCCTCATTGCAGGAATCTCCCTCACCGCATCCTTCATTGCGGCCGGACTGGCGGGGGGAGCCCTAGGTCACACCCTCATAGAAAGTAACAAGTTGTACCAACAATTTGCCGTTGCTATGGAGGAGTCGGCTGAGTCCCTTGCCTCCCTTCAGCGGCAGCTCACGTCCCTAGCTCAGGTAACCTTGCAGAACCAGAGAGCCCTAGACCTACTCACTGCAGAAAAAGGTGGTATGTGTATATTTCTAAAAGAAGACTGTTGTTTCTACATAAATGAATCAGGACTTGTAGAGGACCGGGTCCAACAGTTACGCAAGTTAAGCACTGAAGTAAAAACACGGCAGTTTGCTTCAGCTGCAGACCAATGGTGGAATTCCTCTATGTTTTCTCTGTTAGCCCCCTTCCTTGGACCCCTGCTAAGTCTACTATTTCTGCTTACCGTAGGACCTTGTGTTGTTAACAGAATTTTACAATTTGTTAAAGAAAGATTTGACACCGTACAACTCATGGTCCTCAGAGCCCAATACCAACCTGTAAACGCTGAAACAGAATCAGACTTACAAGACCCAAGATTGGCTCTAAAGATACCTGAAAAGAAGGGGGGAATGAAAGGAGCTGGGCACATTCCTCAGCCCCGGGCTCAAAACTCCCTGAGCCTAGCACAGACACATCCCATCCTCCCATCCCACCACCATATATCTCTCAAACTCCCTGAGCCCAGTATAAACACCACCTGGAAAGTCTCCGATAAGGAGACAGCCGTTCAAGGTTACTGAAAGCGCAGGAGCCAAAAGAATTTCTTTGTTCCCCTGCAACTTTCGGGCTATAAA
>NW_020259225.1:0-9976 GCF_003255815.1 Theropithecus gelada | reverse complement strand
TCTCCCATTCTGTAGGTTGCCTGTTCACTCTGATGGTAGTTTCTTTTGCTGTGCAGAAGCTCTTTAGTTTAATTAGATCCCATTTGTCAATTTTGGCTTTTGCTGCCGTTGCTTTTGGTGTTTTACACATGAAGTCTTTGCCCATGCCTATGTCCTGAATGGTACTACCTAGGTTTTCTTCTAGGGTTTTTATGGTATTAGGTCTAACATTTAAGTCTCTAATCCATCTTGAATTAATTTTCGTATAAGGAGTAAGGAAAGGATCCAGTTTCAGCTTTCTACTTACGGCTAGCCAATTTTCCCAGCACCATTTATTAAATAGGGAATCCTTTCCCCATTTCTTGTTTCTCTCAGGTTTGTCAAAGATCAGATGGCTGTAGATGTGTGGTATTATTTCTGAGGACTCTGTTCTGTTCCATTGGTCTATATCTCAGTGAAATAAAAGAGGACACAAACAAATGAAAGAACATACCATGCTCATGGATAGGAAGAATCAATATTGTGAAAATGGCCAGACTGCCCAAGGTTATTTATAGATTCAATGCCATCCCCATCAAGCTACCAATGAGTTTCTTCACAGAATTGGAAAAAACTGCTTTAAAGTTCATATGGCACCAAAAAAGAGCCCGCATTGCCAAGACAATCCTAAGTCAAAAGAACAAAGCTGGAGGCATCATGCTACCTGACTTCAAACTATACTACAAAATAAAAGACCTGAGAGACTCCCCATATTTCTAGCTAGGCTGAATGGTGGGTGTCTTGCTTTTCTAAAGTCATTCAGTAAACACTGAAGGAGTGAACTGTTTTTGCATCAGATAATACAGCAAGTTAAGACTTCAAGGACATAAAAAACAAAACAACAACAACTAAAAACATTTCCATGAAAGGAACAAAATGACAGTTCTAATGGCTAATCCTCCAAAATGGAGATCTAAAAATTTCCTGACATAGAATTCAAAATAATTATCTAAGGAAGCTCAGTAAGCCACAAGAGGATGCAGACAAGTTAACAGAATTCAAAGAATTCAAAGAATTCAAAGAAATAATATATCAACAAAATGATAAATTCAATAAACATATATAAACCATTTAGAAAAATAACCAAATGGAAATTCTGAAGCTGAAGAGTACACTGAACAAACTGAAAAAAAGATTTAGTTTTATCAGCAAACTAGATCAAGTAGAAGAAATAATCAGCGAACTTGAAGACAAACTGTCTGAAATTACCCAGTCATAGGAACAACATCAAAAGAAGAATAAAGAAAACCAAAGGGAGTACAGGACACCATTAAGTGAAGCAATGTACACATTATGGAATTTTTAATAGAAGCAGAGAAGAAGAGAAAGGGGCAGAAAGCATATTTAAAGAAAAAATGACAAAAAATTATTCAATCTGGGGGTAAAGTGAATGTTCAGATCCCTGATGCAGAAAGAAACGCCAATAGGCTGAACATCAAGAGATCTTTACTAAGTGATATTATAGTCAAACTGTCAAACATTCAAGACAGTGAAATGATCTTGAGAACAGAAAAAAATAAAGCAGCTGATCATACACAAAGAAACCTCAAAAGGATATCACCGAACTTTTCAAATGAAACCTTGCAGGCCAGGAGGGAGTGGAAAGATATATTCAAAGACACAGAAAACTTATATTTAAATTTCAACAGTATAATCAAATTTCAACACGTACATATATTTTAATAATGTGTTTATACAATGTAAAAATAACTAGGGTTACAAAGTTTCAGTTATTTAAGACGAATAAGATCTGGAGTTCTAATACATCGTACGGTGACTATAGGTAATAATACTGTGTGCTTGAAATTTGCTTAAAAAAAAAGTGGAGGCTAAGTATTCTCAACACAAAGAGAAGGTAATATATCAGGTGATGACCATGTTAATTTAGCATGATTGTGATGATGATTCCACAATGTATACTTATATCAAATAATCTATTTGTATACCATAAGATACAATAAAAAGAGAAAATATAAAAATAGAATTAACATGATCCATCAATTCCACTTTAGGGTATTTACCCGAAAGAATTATAAGCAAGGTCTCAAAAAGATATTTGTACGATATGTTCATAACAGCATTATTCATAATAGCCAAAAGATGGAAGTAATCAAAGTGTTCACCGGTAGATGAGTGGATAAACTAAATGTAGTATATATGCAATGGAGTATTATTCAACCACAGAAAGAAAAATTCTGGGGCATGCTACAATGTAGATGATCCTTGAAGACATTATGCTAAGTGAAATAAGCCAGACACAAAGGAAATAACATATATTGTATAATTCCACTTATATGAGGTGTCTACAATAGTCAGTGTAAGAAGATAAGGTAGCTTCCAAAGCCCAGGACTGCCTTCAAAAGTGTCACTGTTGAGGCAAGGACTGACATTTATTGTGACTCCATTAGCTAAGAAATAGGAACAAAAAACCATTCAAAACATCAATAAATACAGGAGCTTTTTTTTTTTTTTTTTGTAAAAAAGATAATGAAATAGACTGCTAGATTGACTAGTAAAGAAGAGAAGAGAGAAGAGTCAAATAAACACAATCAGAAACAACCTGGGGAATATAACCCCGACCCCACAGAAATATAAACAACCAACAGAGAATGTTATAAACATATCTATGAATACATACTAGAAAATCTAAAATAAATGGATACATTTCAGGACACTTAACCTTCCCAAGACTGAATCAGAAAGAAATTGAATCTCTGAACAGATCAATAACAAGTTCTGAAATTGAGGAAGTAATGAATAGCCTATCAAAGAAAGAAAAAAAAATGCCCAGGACCAGACGAATTCACAGCTGAATTCTACCAGACATACAAAGAAGAACTGGTACCATACCTACTAAAATTATTTCAAAAAATTGAGGTGGAGGGACTTCTCCATAACTCATTCTATCCTGATACCAAATCCTGGCAGAGATACAGCAACAACAAAGCTTCAAGGCAATATGATTGATGAACATCTATACAAAAATCCTCAGCAAAATACTGGCAAACTGAATCCAGGAGCACATCAAAAAGCTATCCACCATGATAAAGTTGGCTTCATCCTTGGGATGCAAGGTTGTTTCAACATACACAAATCATTATATGTGATTCATCACACAAGCAGAACTAAAGACAAGAATCACATGATTATCTCAATAGATGAAGAAAAGACCTTTGATAAAATTTAACATGGCTTCATGTTAAAAACTCTCAATAAGCTAGGCATTGAAGGAATATACTACCAAATGATGAGTCATCTATAAAAAACCCCACAGCCAATATCATACTGAATTGGCAAAAGTTAGACACATTCCCTTCGAATACGAGCAAAATACAAGGATGCCCTCTCTCACCACTCCTATTCAACATACTATTAGAAGTTCTGGCCAGGGCAATCAGGCAAGAGAAAGAAACAAAGGGCATCCAAATAGGAAGAGAGGAAGTCAAAATATCCCTGTTTGCACATAACATGATCCTATATCTGGAAAATTCCATCATCTCAACCAAAAAAGTTCTTAAGATTATAAGCAACTTCAGCAATGTCTCAGGATGCAGAGTCAATGTGCAAAAACACTAGCATTCCTATACACAAACAACAGACAATCTGAGAGCAAATCAGGAATGAACTCCCATTCACAACTGCCACAAAAAGAATAAAATTCTTAGGAGTACAACAAAGTAGGGAGATGAAAAATCTCTACAACAAGAATTACAAACCACTGCTCAAAGAAATCAAAGATGACACAAACAAATGCAAAAACAATCCATACTCATGGATAGGAATAATTAATATCATTAAAATGGCCATATTGCCCAAAGCAATTTATTGATTCAACGCTATCCCCATTAAACTACCACTGACATTATTTACAGAACTAGAAAAAATGATTTCAAAATTCAAATGTAACCAAATGAGCCCAAATAGACAAGATAATCCTAAGAAAAAACAACAAAGCTGGAGGCATCAGGCTACTCAACTTCAAAGTATACTGCAGGGTAACAGTAACAAAAACAGCATGGTATTTGTACTGGTACAAAAACAGACACATAGACCAATGGAACAGAATAAAGAACCCAGAAATAAAACCATCCACCTGCAACGATCTGATCTTTGGCAAACCTGAAAAAGGCAAGCAATGGCAAATGTATTCCCTATTCAATAAATGGTGCTGGGATAGCAGAAGATTTGAACTAGACCCGTTCCTTACACCATATACAAAAATCAATTCAAGATGGATTAAAGACTTAAATATCAAATCCCAAAGTATAAAAACCCTGGAAGACAACTTAGGCAATACCGTTCAGGACATAGACAAGGGCAAAGATTTCATGTTGAAGATGCCAAAAGCAATTGCAACAAAATCAAAAATTGACAAATGGGATCTAGTTAAACAAAAGAGCTTCTGCACAGCAAAAGAAACTATCAACAGAGTATGCAGACAACCTACACAATGTTAGAAAATTTTAGGAAATTATGCTTCTGATAAAAATATAATATGAAGCTCTATAAGAAACTTAAACAAATTTACCCCATTAAAAAGTGTACAAAAGACATGAACAGACACGTTTCAAAAGACGTACATGCTGCCAACAATCATATGAAAACAAAGTTCAACATCACTGATCATTAGAGAAATGCAAATCAGAACTACAATGAAATACTGTCTCACAGCAATTAGAATGACTATTATTAAAAAGTCAAAAAATAACAGATGCTGGCTAGGTTGTAGAGAAAATGTTTGGTTATACACTGTCGGGAGTGTAAATTAGTTCAGCCATTGTGGAAAACAGTGTGGTGATTCTTCAAAGACCTAAAGACAGATATACCATTTGACTCAGAAATACCATTATTAGGCATATAACCAAAGAAACATAAATTATTCTACTATAAAGACAAATGCACGTGTATGTCCATTGCAGCACTATTTACAATAGCAAAGACACGGAATCAGCCTAAATTTCTGTAAATGATAGACTGGATAAAGAAAATGTGATATATATACATAATGGAATACAATGCAGCCATAGAAATTAATGAAATCATGTCTTGTGCAGAGAACTGGATGGAGCTGGTGGCTTAGCAAACTGATACAGGAACAGAGAACCAAGTACCACATGTTTTTACTTATAAGTGGGAGCTAAATGATAAGAACACGTGGACACATAGAAGGAAACAACCCACACTGGGACCCTTCAGAGAGTGGAGGGTAAGAAGAGGGAGAGAATCAGGAAAACTAACCAGTAGGTACTAGGTTTAATGCCCGGCTGACAAAATAATCTGTACAATGAATCCGCGTGACACAAATTTACCTATGTAACAAATCTACTCTTGTAACACTGAACTTAAAACAAAAGCAGATAAACTAGTGTTAAGAATAAAAATGTGCAGTAACATCCACAAATGTCCTCTCTTGTTCTAAAATCTATACAATTGTTTTCAAGACTGGAAAATGCAGTGTATATACATATATATACAATGGAATATTTTTCAGCCATAAAAAATAAGATTCTGCCATTTGCAACAGCATGTGTGGCAATTGAAGTCATATTAAGTAAAATGAGCCAGGCACAGAAAGATAAACTGCATGTTTTCACTTATTTTCTGGGAGCTAAAAATTAAAACAAACTAATGGAGATAGAGAACAGAATGATGGTTATCAGAAGATAATAAGAAGGGCAGTGTGAGGTGGTGGGAGTGGGGATGATTAATGTTTACAAAAGTATAGCTAGTGTATTGAACTGTAATGAATAAGATCTAGTATTTGATAGCACAACTGGGTGTCTATAGTTAATAATAATTTAATTATACATTTTAAAGTAGCTAAAAGTACAATTAGGTTGCTTGCAACACAAAGGAAGGATAAACACCTGAAGTGATAGATACCCCATCTACTCAGATGTGATTATAATGTATTGTATGCCTGTATCAAAATGTCTCTTATACCCCATAAATATATATACCTACTACGTACCCACAAAACTTGAAAATAAAAAAAGAACAAAATTGAAATACACCAAAATGTTAAAAACACACACAAATATTTAATCACGGTAGGATATTCTGGCACTAACTGTAGCTGAGTTTATAAGAAATAGAAAAATCATTAAGATTTATAAGATATTTAAAAAATAATCATTTACATCAAGTGCTTAAAAGCTCTATATGAGAAAAGCAATTCTCCACTTTATAACACCTACGGTTTATATTGCATAACACAATTAAACAAAATAGCATTCTGACCAATGATAAACAATTTATAGAAAAATTACTTGCTTAATGTTTCATTGTAAAGTTAATACTTTGACCAATATTAAAGATTTTAAAACTCTATTCTGACATTTCCAGAAGTATTAACCCAGCAAAGTAATATTTATAATGCTATTTATTAAATTGAAAGAAAAGATGACACATTGAAGGTTTTACTTAAAAGGATATTTAACTCACTAATTTGATTTGTTACGATTTGAAAACTACATTTTCTTCTTCTGTCCTGGATGACAATGAGGTGAAAACAGCTTTCCTAGTTCTGAACTTCCCTTTAATGGAAAGCATTATGGAATTTCAGCGGTGAATATCATCTGGTTTCTACTCAAATCCCAGTTCCAAGAAAATGAGAGAGAGGATCTAGTATACAAATTGTGTTTCAGGCAAGAAGTTTCCAATCTCAAGTATTTCATGCCAACAACTTATGTTATACTAGCTGTTCCACCATTGAATACTAAATGATTATTGAACTATTGAAAACAAGCAAAGATAACAGTACCCTATAACAGTAACAGTTATAGGCTAAAGCTATTGTCATCATTCATTACTAATTTTACATAAACTGTCCAAAGTATGTGTATAAACATTTATGCAGATAAACTAGTGTTAAGAATAAAAATGTGCAGTAACATCCACAAATGTCCTCTCTGTGTTCTAAAATCTATACAATTGTTTTCAAGACTGGAAATCTGTACACCCTGGCTTCACATTAGAAACACATCTGAATGCACATATGCTGTGGAGAATGTCAAAACTGACCATCTCATAAAAGCAAAAATAAACTTATTGAGCTTTTATTATTGTTTAATCCTCTAATTAGACTGAAAAGGAGACCACTGAATACTAAAATCAGGTATTTGCTAATTAGTGTTGATTTATACTAGTCAAAGTTACCCCTCACAAACCAACAGCTGAACCAGGATAGTCCTTTGTGGTTCATTGTCTATTAGGAGTTTGTTAATTTTTCAACTGAAGTCTTTATTTTTCCTGTTGACTTAAACATGTGTAGCGCAAACAACTCTGTATCTGAGGTGGCCTCTGATTCAGACTTTGGAACTCCTTTTTCAAGTTCATCTTGGATACCAACAAGCAAATTTTTCTTTTTCAGAGCGTCTGCTATGAGGGGACCAGGGCCAGCAGCATCCACTGACTTGGGCTGTACATCTTGCTCTGACGTTTTTACTGACTAAAGTTCTACACTGATCATATCTTTAAGAATCTCTAACTTTTTTGCCATGTCAGCTTTTTTTTTGGATTGTTCTTAGCCAACGTCTTTCCAGCATTGGCTTTTTTCCATCCTCACCCTCTAATCAGATCAGTATCAGATATACTTTGGTGGAGTCCCAGTGGAGAGGGGAGCTAGAGTGGCGGGAGAGGTGGAGGGGATGGTGGTGTGGTAACAGATGTGGTAAAATCTAAGTCACTTTCAATGAGATTTTCCTGCTATTGCTGAGTCACAATTTTGGTAATCTGGGCTCTGAGAGCAGCAAGTTCATTTTCAAGAGCACAAATCTTCTGCAGTGCCTCCTCATTTACCAGGCTGGGGTCTTCAGCTGAGGCTCTTCTTGAGACAAGTCTGGTAAGGAAATCTGTCTGCTTGGGGCCTTCTTAAAGAAAAGGTCATCGTGAAAGGATGGCCTTGACCTGGCTTCTGTTCTTGGTCTTGTTGAACACTCTCCTTTGGCTACCCATTCAACAGCCACAAAAGACACCACTGCCCCCTCTCCTGGGTGGTTGGGACCCGATTCTGTTGCATGGCAGGTAAGCTTGGACACTGAATCAGAGATAAATTATTAATAGTAACAATTTTCTTCATGATACTTAGAGACAAACCATATGGCTTCCCAGGCCAAAATACTGATTCCATGCTTATTCCAACTTGTTGGAAAATCATCCCAATTAGGCTATTAATCCAGCCAAGCATTTAGATGCAAAGTGTCCTCAAGTACTTGAGGGATACATAGCAGTGTATGGTCCAACCATCTCACTCAGACATGCAACAGCCAGCACCTTCTCCCCTTCTTGTCTTGTTTTCCTTGATTTTTTAGATATAATTTTCTTCACCTCTCTAAACATATTTTATTTTTATTTCTTATTGGTACATAATATCTGTACATATTTTGAGGTATATGAGATAATTTATTACATGTGTAGACTTTGTAATGATCCAGTAATGATATTTGGGGTAGCATCACCTCAAGTATTTTTTTATTTTTATGTATTTAAAACATTTCAATTCCTCTCTTCTAGCTATTTTGAAATATACAATGCATTGTTGTTAACTATGGACACCTTACCTTGCTATCAAGCATTAGAACCTCTTTCTTCTGTCTAACACTATTTTTTTACCCATTACTGAACCTCTCTTTATCACCCCAACGCCAACCCACACAAGTTTCCCACCTCTGGTATCTATCATTCCATTCTCTACCTCCACAAGATAAACTTCTTTAGCTCCCACATATAAATGAGATTATATAATATTTGTC
The DNA here is from genome assembly GCF_003255815.1 of Theropithecus gelada. NCBI lineage: Eukaryota > Metazoa > Chordata > Mammalia > Primates > Cercopithecidae > Theropithecus > Theropithecus gelada. The sequence goes on along the minus strand of NW_020259225.1, from coordinate 1,205 downwards.
TTTCTATGCCTGGCTTATTTCACTTAACATAAGGACCTTCAGTTTCATCTATGTTGCTGCAAATGACATGATTTTATTCCTTTTCGTGTCTGAATAGTACTCCCTTGAGTACCACACTTTCTTTATCCATTAATCCATTGATAAACACTTTGGTTAATTCAATATCTTTGCTATTGTGAATAGTGTTGTAATAAACATGCAAGTGCAGGTATCCCTTTGATATACAGATTTCTTTTACTTTGAATAAATATATAGTACTGAGATTACTGAATCGTATGGCAGTTCTATTTTTAGTTTTAGCTAGTTTTTTTTTTTTTTTTTTAATTCCCATAATCTCCATACTCTTTTCCATAGTGGCTATACTAATCTACATTTCAACCAACAGTGTATAAGAGTTTCCTTTTTTCTCCATACTTACCAGTATTTGCTATTTTTTTCTTTTTTTAATAATAGGCTTTCTAGTGAAATAAAAGAGGACACAAACAAATGGAAGAAAATACCATGCTCATGGATAGGAAGAATCAATATTGTGAAAATGGCCATACTGCCCAAGGTAATTTATAAATTCAATGCCATCCCCATCAAGCTACCAATGAGTTTCTTCACAGAATTGGAAAAAACTGCTTTAAAGTTCATATGGAACCACAAAAGAGCCCGCATCTCCAAGACAATCCTAAGTCAAAAGAACAAAGCTGGAGGCATCACGCTACCTGACTTCAAACTATACTACAAGGCTACAGTAACCAAAACAGCATGGTACTGGTACCAAAACAGAGATATAGACCAATGGAACAGAACAGAGTCCTCAGAAATAATACCACACATCTACAGCCATCTGATCTTTGACAAACCTGAGAGAAACAAGAAATGGGGAAAGGATTCCCTATTTAATAAATGGTGCTGGGAAAATTGGCTAGCCACAAGTAGAAAGCTGAAACTGGATCCTTTCCTTACTCCTTATACAAAAATTAATTCAAGATGGATTAGAGACTTAAATGTTAGACCTAATACCATAAAAATCCTAGAGGAAAACCTAGGTAGTACCATTCAGGACATAGGCATGGGCAAAGACTTCATGTCTAAAACACCAAAAGCAACGGCAGCAAAAGCCAAAATTGACAAATGGGATCTAATTAAACTAAAGAGCTTCTGCACAGAAAAAGAAACTACCATCAGAGTGAACAGGCAACCTACAGAATGGGAGA
>NW_020259224.1:0-5283 GCF_003255815.1 Theropithecus gelada | reverse complement strand
TGTGTGATGTTCCCCTTCCCGAGTCCAACTGATCTCATTGTTCAGTTCCCACCTATGAGTGAGAACATGCAGTGTTTGGTTGTCTGTTCTTGTGATAGTTTGCTGAGAATGAAGGTTCCCAGTTGCATCCATGTCCCTACAAAGGACACAAACTCATCGTATTTTATGGCTTCATAGTACTCCATGGTATATATGTGCCACATTTTCTTAATCCAGTCTGCCACTGATGGACATTTGGGTTGATTCCAAGTCTTTGCTACTGTGAATAGTGCCACAATAAACATACGTGTGCATGTGTCTTTATAGCAGCATGATTTATAATCCTTTGGGTATATACCCAGTAATGGGATGGCTGGGTCATATGGTACATCTACTTATAGATCCTTGAGGAATTGCCATACTATAATGGTTGAACTAGTTAACAATCCCACCAACAGTGTAAAAGTGTTCCTATTTCTCCACATCCTCTCCAGCACCTGTTGTTCCTGACTTTTTAATGATTGCCATTCTAACTGGTGTGAGATGGTATCTCATTGTGGTTTTGATTTGCATTTCTCTGATGGCCAGTGATGATGAGCATTTTTTCATGTGTCTGTTGGCTGTATGAATGTCTTCTTTTGAGAAATGTCTGTTCATATCCTTTGCCCACTTTTTGATGGGGTTGTTTGTTTTTTTTCTTGTAAATTTGTTTGTGTTCTTTGTAGGTTCTGGATATTAGCCCTTTGTCAGATGAGTAGATTGCAAAAATTTTCTCCCGTTCTCTAGGTTGCCGGTTCACTCTGATGTAGTTTCTTTTGCTGTGCAGAAGCTCTTTAGTTTAATTAGATCCCATTTGTCAATTTTGGCTTTTCTTGCCATTGCTTTTGGTGTTTTAGAAATGAAATCCTTGCCCATGCCCATGTTCTGAATGGTATTACCTAGGTTTTCTTCTAGGGTTTTTATGGTATTAGGTCTAACATTTAAGTCTCTAATCCATCTGGAATTAATTTTCGTATAAGGAGTAAGGAAAGGATCCAGTTTCAGCTTTCTACTTATGGCTAGCCAATTTTCCCAGCACCATTTATTAAATAGGGAATCCTTTCCCCATTTCTTGTTTTTCTCAGGTATGTCAAAGATCAGATGGCTGTAGATGTGTGGCATTATTTCTGAGGACTCTGTTCTGTTCCATTGGTCTATATCTCTGTTTTGGTACCAGTACCATACTGTTTTGGTTACTGTAGCCATGTAGTATAGTTTGAAGTCAGGTAGCGTGATGCCTCCAGCTTTGTTCTTTTGCCTTAGGATTGTCTTGGAGATGCGGGCTCTTTTTTGGTTCCATATGAAATTTAAAGAAGTTTTTCCAATTCTTTGAAGAAAGTAATTGAAAGCTTGATGGGGATGGCATTGAGTCTATAAATTACCTTGGGCAGTATGGCCATTTTCAAGATATTGATTCTTCCTCTCCATGAGCATTGCATGTTCTTCCATTTGTTTGTGTCGTCTTTGATTTCACTGAGCAGTGGTTTGTAGCTCTCCTTGAAGAGGTCCTTTACATCCCTTGTAAGTTGGATTCCTAGGTATTTTATCCTCTTTGAAGCAATTGTGAATGGAAGTTCATTCATGATTTGGCTCTCTGTCTGTTACTGGTGTATAAGAATGCTTGTGATTTTTGCACATTAATTTTGTATCCTGAGACTTTGCTGAAGTTGCTTATCAGCTTAAGGAGATTTTGGGCTGAGACAATGGGGTTTTCTAAATATACAATCATGTCATCTGCAAAGAGGGACAATTTGATTTCATCTTTTCCTAACTGAATACCCTTGATTTCTTTCTCTTACCTGATGGCCCTAGCCAGAACTTCCAACACAATGTTGAATAGGAGTGGTGAGAGAAGGCATCCCTGTCTTGTGCCAGTTTTCAAAGGGAATTTTTCCAGTTTTTGCCCATTCAGTGTGATATTGGCTGTGGGTTTGTCATAAATAGCTCTTACTATTTTGAGATATGTTCCATCAATACCGAATCTATTGAGCATTTTTAGCATGAAGGGTTGTTGAATTTTGTCAAAGGCCTTTTCTGCATCTATTGAGATAATCATGTGGTTTTTGTCTTTGGTTCTGTTTATACGCTGGATTACATTTATTGATTTCCATATGTTGAACCAGCCTTGCATCCCAGGGATGAAGCCCACTTGTTCATGGTGGATAAGCTTTTGGATGTGCTGCTGGATCCGGTTTGCCAGTATTTTATTGAGGATTTTTGCATCAATGTTCATTTAGGGATATTGGTCTAAAATTCTCTTTTTTTGTTGTGTCTCTGCCAGGCTTTGGTATCAGGATGATGTTGGCCTCATAAAATGAGTTAGGGAGGATTCCCTCTTTTTCTATTGTTTGGAATACTTTCAGAAGGAATGGTACCAGCTCCTCCTTGTACCTCTGGTAGAATTCAGCTGTGAATCCATCTGGTCCTGGACTTTTTTTGGTTGGTAGGCTATTAATTATTGCCTCAATTTCAGAGCCTGCTATTGGTCTATTCAGGGATTCAGCTTCTTCCTGGTTTAGTCTTGGAAGAGTGTAAGTGTCCAGGAAATTATCCATTTCTTCTAGATTTTCTAGTTTATTTGCGTAGAGGTGTTTATAGTATTCTCTGATGGTAGTTTGTATTTCTGTGGGGTCGGTGGTGATATCCCCTTTATCATTTTTTATTGTGTCTGTTTGATTCTTCTCTCTTTTCCTCTTTATTAGTCTTGCTAGCAGTCTATCAATTTTGTTGATCTTTTCAAAAAACCAACTCCTGGATTCATTGATTTTTTGGAGGGTTTTTTTGTGTCTCTATCTCCTTCAGTTCTGCTCTGATCTTAGTTATTTCTTGCCTTCTGCTAGCTTTTGAATGAGTTTGCTCTTGCTTCTCTATTTCTTTTAATTGTCATGTTAGAGTGTCAATTTTAGATCTTTCCTGCTTTCTCTTATGGGCATTTAGTGCTATAAATTTGCCTCTACACACTACTTTAAATGTGTCTGAGAGATTCTGGTGTGTTGTATCTTTGTTCTCATTGGTTTCAAAGCACGTCTTTATTTCTGCCTTCATTTCGTAATGTACCCAGCAGTCATTCAGGAGCAGGTTATTCAGTTTCCATGTAGTTGAGCGGTTTTGATTGAGTTTCTTAGTCCTGAGTTCTAGTTTGATTACACTGTGGTCTGAGAGACAGTTTGTTATAGTTTCTGTTCTTGTACGTTTCCTGAGGAGTGCTTTACTTCCAATTATGTGGTCAATTTTGGAATAAGTGTGATGTGGTGCTGAGAAGAATGTATATTCTGTTGATTTGGGATGGAGAGTTCTGTACATGTCTATTAAGCCTGCTTGCTGCAGAGATGAGTTCAATTCCTGGATATCCTTGTTAACTTTCTGTCTCGTTGATCTGTCTAATGTTGACAGTGGAGTGTTGAAGTCTCCCATTATTATTGTATGGGAGTCTAAGTCTCTTTGTAAGTCTCTAAGGACTTGCTTTATGAATCTGGGTGCTCCTGTATTGGGTGCATATATATTTAGGATAGTTAGCTCTTCCTGTTGAATTGATCCTTTTACCATTATATAATGGCCTTCTTTGTCTCTTTTGATCTTTGATAGCTTAAAGTCTGCTTTATCAGAGACTAGTATTGCAACCCTTGCTTTTCTTTGTTCTCCATTTGCTCGGTAGATCTTCCTCCATCCCTTTATTTTGAGCCTATGTGTATCTCTGCATGTGAGATGGGTCTCCTGAATACAGCAAACTGATGGGTCTTGACTCTTTATCCAGTTTGCCAGTCTGTGTCTTTTAATTGGAGCATTTAGTCCATTTGCATTTAAGGTTAATATTGTTATGTGTGAATTTGATCCTGCCATTATGATATTAACTGGTAATTTTGCTCGATAGTTGATGCAGTTTCTTCCTAGCCTCCATGGTCTTTACATTTTGGCATGTTTTTGCAATGGTTGGTACCGGTTGTTCTTTTCCATGTTTAGTGCTTCATTCAGGGTCTCTTGTAAGGCAGGCCTAGTGGTGACAAAATCTCTAAGCATTTGCTTATCTGTAAAGGATTTTATTTCTCCTTCACTTATGAAACTTAGTTTGGCTGGATATGAAATTCTGGGTTTAAAATTCTTTTCTTTAAGAATGTTGAATATTGGCCCCCACTCTCTTCTGGCTTGTAGACATTCTACCGAGAGATCTGCTGTTACTCTGAGGGACTTCCCTTTGTGGGTAACCCGACCTTTCTCTCTGGCTGCCCTTAAGATTTTTTCCTTCATTTCAACTTTGGTGAATCTGGCAATTATGTGTCTTGGAGTTGTTCTTCTCGAGGAGTATCTTTGTGGCGTTCTCTGTATTTCCTTAACTTGAATGTTGGCCTGCCCTACTAGGTTGGGGAAAATCTCCTGGATGATATCCTGAAGAGTGTTTTCCAACTTGGTTCCATTTTCCCCCTCACTTTCAGGCACCCCAATCAGACGTAGATTTGGTCTTTTTACATAATCCCATACTTCTTGCAGGCTTTGTTCATTTCTTTTTCTTCTTTTTTCTTTTGGTTTCTCTTCTCACTTCATTTCATTCATTTGATCCTCAATCGCTGATAATCTTTCTTCTAGTTGATCGAGTCTGTTACTGAAGCTTGTGCATTTGTCACATATTTCTCATGTGATGGTTTTCATCTCTGTCAGTTTGTTTATGACCTTCTTTGCATTAATTATTCAAGTTATCTATTCTTCCACTCTTTTTTAAAAAAATTTATTTATTATTATTATAATTTAAGTTGTAGGGTACATGTGCATAACATGCAGGTTTGTTATATATGTATAGTTGTGCCATGTTGGTGTGCTGCACCCATCAACTCGTCATTTACATCAGGTATAACTCCCAATGCAATCCCTCCCCCCTTCCCATGATAGGTCCCGGTGTGTGATGTTCCCCTTCCCGAGTCCAAGTGATCTCATTGTTCAGTTCCCACCTATGAGTGAGAACATGCGGTGTTTGGTTTTCTGTTCTTGTGATAGTTTGCTAAGAATGATGGTCTCCAGCTGCATCCATGTCCCTACAAAGGACACAAACTCATCCTTTCTTATGGCTGCATAGCATTCCATGGTGTATATGTGCCACATTTTCTTAATCCAATCTGTCACTGATGGACATTTGGGTTGATTCCAAGTCTTTGCTATTGTGAATAGTGCTGCAATAAACATACGTGTGCATGTGTCTTTATAGCAGCATAATTTATAATCCTTTGGATATATACCCAGTAATGGGATGGCTGGGTCATATGGTACATCTAGTTC
>NW_020259223.1:0-5285 GCF_003255815.1 Theropithecus gelada | reverse complement strand
GCGGGGTAAAACGTTCCACTGATAATGAGACAGGCTCTTTCCAATCAACAGAAGGCACAGAGAAAGCAAATCAAGGTTTATCCTTCTCGTGCAATAGCACAGCAAAGAAAACAATCTTCAAGATCTATTACCACAAGAGACCAATCTCTTGCTCTCGTATCCATAAGCCCACAAAACTTCTTTCTTCAATTTACACTGAACAAGTGGGTCTATTAGATGCCATGGGTTGTGATAGATAAATTTCCCGTGTAGTTGTACTTCCAAATCCCCGATTCCCTTGTTTCTCCTTTCGTGGAGAAGGGTGCAATTTACGGGGAATAAGCAACAATTGAGCAATATATTCTCCCTGGTTCAAAAACCCAAAGATCTTATGCCATTACCACTACCTGAGTTTCTGGTTTGTAATCCAAATCAACAACTCCTGGAACCACAGCAATGCCCTGTAAGTTAAGATGACTTTTGCCTAAAATTAATCCCATATGTCCTGCTGGCAAAGGTCCCCAAAACCAGTGGGAATCTTCGTGTGTTTGTCTCCTCCAACTAATGTAACTCGTTCTCTGACTGGGAGATCGAATCCTGCGCTTACAGGTGTTTCTGCTACTGGAGGGAGCTGGAATCAATGAGTCTCCAGAAACCCACCCCTGAAAAGGGAGTTGCAACCCAGACAGGGAATGCCCTCATTGTTTGAGGTGCCCAGGTCCAGGCCCCCTTCTCATTTCCCAACAGGGGTGGGGGGTGCCATTTTGATGAAACTTTGAGTGGTATTGATTAGCCCAATGATTTCCTTTATTGCAACGAGAGCAAAGGCCTAGCGTTTTTTTCTGTTGAGAGGAGAACTATGTTATCAGATCCCTTCTGCCCAGAGGTCTGACGGCATTCTCCTTTAAAACATCCAATTTTTCTACACTTATGACACTTTCTCACTTTAGGGCTTAACCCTTGGCTTCCTTTAGATCTGTCAGCTACCAAATTAGCCATTGCCTGAGTCAACACTGCAGAGCAATGAAGCTCGGTTCCCACATCTTGACAAACTGAGAAAACCTCCCAAGTCCTCTGCACATCTCACAGGTGCCAGCACATGTCCACAATCCATGAAAGCCAAAGCCAAAGTTAGCCTTTCTGTAGTCACAAAAGCAGACGGTTCAAGCCAGTTTTTATCCTCCCTCTCCTGTTCACCACCCTCAATAGGTGCTGTAGGTGCGGCAAAAAATTAGCTCAAACCCTGAAATAATAACAAAAAGATGGTACTTACCAAACTCCAAACAAAAGAGAAAAGAAATAACCAAATTCTTCCCTATGTTACCCTGATTCAAAAACTTCCTGTTCTCTGTACCGCTTTAGAGCACTGATCTTATATTGCTGCTGGCAGACTTGTAATGGGGTTTCTCATTCGTCTGGTAGGTTTTAGGTTTTAGGTTTTTCTGGGCTTTAGTTTTTCTGCTCCAGCAGACTGTCCTCGCTCAAGTCCCTACAGGACCCTATCTGTCTCTGTCTGTCCCTGCAAGTTTCTGCCAGTCTTTTCTAGTCTTTCTTTATCCCTATCTGTCCCTGTCTGTCCCTATGGTCCCTGTTAGTTCCTACAAGTTCCTGCAAGTCCCTACCTATCTCCATTTGTCTCTATTTATCTCTATTCATTTCTATTTATCCCTACTAATCTCTATTTGTCCCTGCAGGCCTCTTCAGGTCCCTGTTTGTCCTTGATTGTCCCTGTTTGGGCGCCACTTGTAACTGACTGCCACGATTACTACTTGAGACCATCACTACAACAGTTACTAATGTTACTACTTGAGTCCATCATTACAAGACTGAACGAAGGAGGACAAATGTAGAAATGAAAACTTAAGACAAAACAAACTGTTTTAAAGAAAGAGGCCAGGGGAAGAAGAAGAGAGCTCCCTGCTCTAGTGAGCAACAGCAGTAGTCCCCGAGCTTCCACAGCCCTTCACATTTATTGGGTAGAATGAGCAGGGAGGAGGAGGTAACAACTGGTTGGCTGGTTGACTGATCACAGGTTTATATTATTACTAACAGGCTTCAGATGTGCCCTGTAGATAATCACAAGAAACACTACACTTGGGGCATGGCTGCCCTCAGCATTCCTTCTGGGCAGCAGATGCAGTGTGTCAGTTTGCCAACATCCTGCATTTATGAGAAGAGTTTGCTGTTTACTCATGTAGCCTCCAGTGGTATACTGAGTTGATCACCACCCTCACTCTTTTGGCCTCCAACATAACATGAAAACGGAACATCTTCCCCACCCAGAGGAATTGGTGAGTGTGCAGTGTTGGGGGAGGGTGTTTGGTGGCAGGGGCAAGAAGAGGTTGAGGAGGCTTTGAGGAGGAAGGAAGAGGGACAAGGCCATGCCTCCTGACACTGAGACTGGTGGACTTCAGGGCTCATGTTCAGCCAAGGGCATAAGGAGGCACTCAAGGTGTGAATGGTTTCATTAAGCCTAGGTGGAATCGGAAGGCAGAAAATAAAGTAGACATGTCTGGGCTCAGGGAATGAGGGGAGGGGAAAGGCTGGGTACAGACAACCAGGACCCCAGGGGAACAGGCTGCAGGAGGTGGGGATGGAGAATGACCTGAAACCTGCCAGAGGAGCAGAAAACAGGGAAGGGGTGAGGTACCCAGTGCAGGACAACACGCAAAGAGTGAGTCGGTGGGAGACTTGGGGAACAGTTGAAGGTCACATGGGGAAGTTTGCAGTAGCTGAACCCAGCAGGTAGTGACCAGCAGAGCCGATGTGGTGCATGATTCGCTCTGGATGAGACCAGGAGGACCATCACTGAGCCACCACGTGTGCCACTCCACAACAGGTCTTCTTTCTACTCCTTGTCCTTCTTCCACCAGATCTCTGCTGATACGAAAAACCTGGGGAGGTTCTGTGGGCAACTGGGTTCTCCACTGGGCAACCCCCCAGGAAAAAAGGAATTTTTGTCTCAAGGGAACAAGATGCTGCTGACCTTCCACACAGACTTCTCCAACGAGGAGAATGGGACCATCATGTTCTACAAGGGCTTCCTGGACTACTACCAAGCTGTGGGTGAGTAGCCCCCCCAGGGATCCCTTTTCTCTAACCTCAGCCACATTGAATGGAGGCCAAGAAAGGGAATCTTGAATCCAAAGAAGCTGAAAGCCTGGCTTTCCTTGTTCCTCCCCTCAAGAGAACTTTCCCTAATGAGGCCTGTCAACCTGGGCTCTGTCCCCATGGAGCAGTCCCCAGAGAGCTTTGGAGAGGCCTGGCCTGGAGGTCCAGGTGGCCTAAAGTGCCTTTGTCTTTAGGCCTCTGGTGAGTGACCTCCCTAAGATCAGAGCCACTACTCTGGTCTCCCAGCAGGAGCTTAACCCTCCTTCCTGAATGCCTTCCAGACCTTGATGAATGTGCTTCCCAGAGCGAATCAGGGGAGAGGGACCCCCAGCCCCAGTGCCAGCACCTGTGTAACAACTATGTTGGAGGCTACTTCTTTTTTTTTTTTTTTTTTTTTGAGATGGAGTCTCGCTCTGTCGCCCAGGCTAGAGTGCAGTGGCCGGATCTCAGCTCACTGCAAGCTCCGTCTCCTGGGTTTACTCCATTCTCCTGCCTCAGCCTCCCGAGTAGCTGGGACTACAGGCACCCGCCACCTCGCCCGGCTAGTTTTTTGTATTTTTTAGTAGAGACGGGGTTTCACCGTGTTAGCCAGGATGGTCTCGATCTCCTGACCTCGTGATCCGCCCGTCTCGGCCTCCCAAAGTGCTGGGATTACAGGCTTGAGCCACTGCGCCCAGCCTGGAGGCTACTTCTGTTCCTGCCGTCCAGGCTATGAGCTTCAGAAGGACAGGTATTCCTGCCAGGGTGAGCCAGAGTGGTGTAGCAGGGAGGCAGGGGTTGAGCCAGCCAGAGTGGCCCCATGATGCCCTGCGGCTCTGTTCTCACAGCTGAGTGCAGCAGCGAGCTGTACACGGAGGCATCGGGCTACATCTCCAGCCTGGAGTACCCCCGGTCCTACCCCACTGACCTGCGCTGCAACTACAGCATCCGGGTAGAGCAGGGCCTCACCCCGCACCTCAAGTTCGTGGAGCCTTTTGAAATTGATGACCACCAGCAAGTACACTGCCCCTATGACCAGCTACAGGTACAGCCGTCCTACCCCTGAAAGACCCCTTCCTCCTCTTCTGTCTGCATTTAGCTCCTCTTGTCTCAACTTCCTCCTGGATCCCCTGGCCAGCTGGGGCAGGAATTGGCCAACATCACCCATGGGCTGGGCAAGTTCCCACATAACTGGAATTGGGTTGTGGGGATCCCTTTCCACCTTCCCCTGAAAACACACATAAGGCAGGATTTCATCACCACCACCACCCTGGCCACCAGGCTACTACACAGTTGGCCCTGTATAAAAATGTCCAAGCTGGAAAAAAAAAAAAAAAAAAAAAAAAAAAACCTCCTCTCCTACTATATCTATGCCAACGGGAAGAACATTGGCGAGTTCTGTGGGAAGCAAAGGCCCCCCCGACCTTGACACCAGCAGCAATGCTGTGGATCTGCTGTTCTTCACAGATGAGTCGGGGGACAGCCGGGGCTGGAGGCTGCCCTACACCACCGAGAGTAAGGCTCCCTGGGGGCCTCCCTCAATGGCCAGCAATGGGGAAAAGGTGGGAAGGAAGGGCAGGTGGCTCCCAAATAAATACGCCCTCTGGTCTCCCCAATAGTCATCAAGTGTCCCCAGCCCAAGACCCTAGACGAGTTCACCGTCATCCAGAACCTGCAGCCTCAGTACCAATTCCGTGACTACTTCATTGCTACCTGCAAGCTAGGCTACCAGCTCATAGAGGTAAGAGCCCAGGGCTGAGGGGAGAGAGCCGGCCCAGCATCCCAGGGGGAATTCAGATGGTGGGTTCACAGCTGTGAGGAATTAGTCTTACCCCAGCTAGAGTCATAGGCATTTCAGCTGGAAGAGTCTCCTGGTCCACCAGCTCTCAAACTTGCTGCACACTTAAAACAGAGAGTTTATGATCCTGGAAGATTGCTTGAGCCCAATCATTCAAGGCCCCTGTGAATAGCCACTGCACTCCAGCTTGAGCAATATAGCCAGACTCTGTCTCTAAAAAATAAAAATCAATCAATCAATAAATACTGAAGTCAAGGGCCCCCAGCAGAGACTCTCATTCCATTGATCTGGAGTAGAGCCTGAGCAACAAGACTATTTAAAGCTACCCAAGTGATTCTAACGTGCAGCCAAGTTTAAGAACTATTGCGCTTGTCCAATAATCAAGAAAGCTGAAGGAACTGGAAAGGCAGGGTGGAGA
>NW_020259222.1:0-5287 GCF_003255815.1 Theropithecus gelada | reverse complement strand
CCTGTTCCGAGTTGCGTGAATATTTATTTTCGTTACCTACTCTCATAAGCTTTCATTTTTTAAAAAAAAAAATTCAGAGACAGACTTTGAAGTCCCCTGACCCCACTCTTTGTGGACCTAATGGTATTGCAGAAATTATGGCTTCAATTATGTGTGATAACTGGGACTACTTTAAAAGTCATGTAAAGGAACAAGGTGGAGTGGCCATTTCAAGCGGTACATCATGATGGATTCTTAAGTGAATATTATCAGGCTTTCAACACATTTTCTCTTTTTATTTACTTTGGAGAATATAATGGGTGCTCAGAAGCTGTTGGAATTTAGTAACAGCAAGTCATCCTTAGGAGCTATTTAAGCAAGGGGACAGTTGGAGTAAATGTAAGTTATGAACACACACTTATTCCAAACCAGAGAAATAAAAGCATCAACTGTGCTGGGGTTGAAACTTGGTTGCTAGTGTGTCTTTCCTGCCCACAGTGACTGGCAGTGCTGTGGCCAGGAAATTCTGGAAAGAAGACTTGGTGCCAGTGGTAGTTTTTTGTGACGATTCATTTGCTTTCAGCTCAAGTGACTATAGTCTTACTTGCAAATGGTTAGGTCTCCACCAGTGGACCACAACATTGACATAGGACAAATGAGAAGTGGCCCTTGGGTTTTTAACAATTATTATTTTTAATGGACACATTATGGTACATATCCATGGGATACAGTGTGATATTTCAATACACGTTTATCATGTGTAATTAGCAAATCAGGGTAATTAGCATGTCCGTCTTCTCAAACATTTATCATTTCTTAATACTGGGAATATTTAAAATCCTCTCTTCTAGCTGCTTGAAAATATACAATAAATTATAAACTACAGTCACCCTACAAGGCTATAGCATACTAAACCTCATTTTTACTATCTAGATGTAATTTTGTATCCATTAACCAACCTCTCCCTTTCTGCCTTCCCGCCACCCTTTCCTGTCTCTAGATTCCACTGTTCTACCTTCAGAAGGTAGAATATCATTTTCCTCATAGAGACCTTTAACCCTCTTGGTTAGACTTCTTCTGAGGTATTTTTATTTTTATTTTATATTTTTGCAGCTAAATGGGATTGCTTTCTTGATTTCTTTTTCCACTGGCTCATTGTTAGTCTACAGAAATGCTACTGATTTTTATATGTTTATTTTGTATTCTGTAACTTTACTGAATTTGTTTATCGGTTCAAAGAGATTTTTGCTGGAGTCTTTTTTTTTTTTTTAAATATATAAGAGCATATTATCTGAAAACAGACAATTAGAGTTCCTCCTTTCCACTTTGGGTGCCCTTGATTTCTTTCTCTTGCCTAACTGCTCTTGACTAGGACGTTCAGTGCTGTGCTGGATAGGAGTGGCACAAGTGGGCGTCCTTGTCTTGTTACAGGTGTCAGAGAAAAACTCTTAGTATTTCCCCATTCACCACTATGTTAGCCGTGGGTTTGTCACATATGGCCTTTATTGTGTTGAGGTGTGTTTCCTTCAGTGCCTAGTTTGTTGAGACTTTATCATGAAGCAGCGTTGAATTTTATCAAATGCTTTTTCTGTATCTGTCGAAATGATATGGTTTTTGTCCTTAATTCTGTTGATGTGATGTAGCGTGTTTATTGATTTGTGTTTGTTGAGCAATCCTTGTATCCTGGGATAAATCCCACTTGATCATGGTGTATAATCTTTTCGATTTACTGTTGGATTCAGTTTGTTAGTATTTTGTTGAGGATTTTTGCATCTGTGTTCATCAGGGGTATTGACCTATGGTTTTCTCTTTTTGTTGTGTCCTTGTCTTATTTTGGTATCAGGGTAATGCTAGCCAGGAAGAATGAACTTGGCAGAATTTCCTCCTCTTCAATATTTTTGGAATAGTATGAGAAGAATTGAAATAAAAATTTGTAGAATTCAGCTGTGAAGCCACCTAGTTCTGGGGTTTTCTTTGTTGGGAGACATTTTATTATTACATAGTCATACATGTTACTGATTATTGGTCTGTTTAGGATTCCGTTTCTTCTTGGTTCCATCTTGGTAGGTTGTACATGTCCAGGAATTTATCCATTTCCTCTAGGTTTTCCAATCCGTTGACATACAGTTGTTAAAAATAGTCTCTAATGATCCCTTGTATTTCTGTGGTATCAAATGTAATTCTCCTTTTCGGTTTCTAATTTTATTTATTTGGGATTTCTTTTTTTTCCTTAGTGTAGCTAATGGTTTGTCTATTGTATTTATCTTTTCAAAAAACCAACACTTTTTTCTTCATCTTTTATATTTGTTAGTTTCCATATTATTTACTTCCTCTTCGATCTTTGTTATTTCTTTTCTTCTACCACTACTGGATTTGATTTGTCGTTCCTCTTCTAGCTCATTGCAGTTCATTGTTAGGTTGTTTATTTTAAATCTGTTTTTTAAATGTAGGAGTTTATTGTTATAACCTTTCCTCTTAATACTGCTTTTGCGGTATACCATAGGCTTCGATATGTTGTGTTTCTGTTTTCAATTATTTCAAGAAATTTTTTAAATTTCCTTCTTAATTTCTTCATTGACCCATTGGCTATTCAAGGGCATATTTTTTAATTTCTATGTATTTATACAGTTTTGAAAGTTCTCCTTGTTGTTGATTTGTTTTTTGCTTGTTTGTTTATTAAACTTTATGTTCTAGGGTACATGTCCACAGTGTGCAGGTTTGTTACATATGTATACATGTGCCAAGTTGGTGTGCTGCACCCATTAACTTGTCGTTTACATTAGGTGTATCTCATAGTGCTATCCTTCCCCCCTCCCCTCACCCCACAACAGGCCCCGGTGTGTGATGTTCCCCTTCCTGTGTCCAAGTGATCTCACTGTTCATTTCTCACCTATGAGTGAGAACATGTGGTGTTTGGTTTTCTGTCCTTGCGATAGTTTGCTAAGAATGATGGTTTCCAGCTGCATCCATGTCCCTACAAAGGACATGAACTCATCCTTTTTTATGGCTGCATAGTATGCCATGGTGTATATGTGCCACATTTTCTTAATCCAGTCTGTCATTGATGGACATTTGGGTTGGTTCCAAGTCTTTGTTATTGTGAATAGTGCCGCAATAAACATACGTGTGCATGTGTCTTTATAGCAGCATGATTTATAATCCTTTGGGTATATACCCAGTAATGGGATTGCTGGGTCAAATGGTATTTCTAGTTCTAGATCCTTGAGGAATGGCCACACTGTTTTCCACAATGGTTGAACTAGTTTACAGTCCCACCAACAGTGTAAAAGTGTTCCTATTTCTCCACATCCTCTCCAGCACCTGTTGTTTCCTGACTTTTTAATGATCGCCATTCTAATTGGTTTGAGGTGTTATCTCATTGTGGTTTTGATTTGTATTTCTCTGATGGCGAGTGATTATGAGCATTTTTTTCATGTGTCTATTGGCTGCATAAATGTCTTCTTTTGAGAAGTATCTGTTCCTTGTTGTTGATTTATAGCTTTATTCTGTTACAGTCTGAGAATATCCTAGATGTTATTTCAATTTTTAAAAAATGTATTGAGACTTCTTTTGTAGCCTAGCGTGTGGTTGATTCTAGAAAATGTTCCATGTGCCGATGAGAAGAATGTGCATTCTGTATCTGTTGGATGAAATGTTCTGTAAATGTCTGTTAGGTCCATTTGGTCTACACTGTACTTTCAACTTGATAATTTGTTGTTATTTTTGGTCTAGATGATCTCCAGTGCTGACAGTGGGGTTCTGAAGCCCCTACTATTGTTGTGTTGGTCTCTCTCTGTCTCTCTCTCTCTCTCTCTCTATATATATATATATATATATGTACGTGTGTGTATATATATATGTACGTGTGTATATATGTGTATATATATATATGTACGTATATATATATATTTGAGACGGAGTTTTGCTCTTGTTGCCTAGGCTGGAGTGCAGAGGTGAAATCTCAACTCATTGCAACCTCCACCTCCTGAGTTCAAGTGATTCTCCTGCCTCAGCCTCCCGAGTAGCTGGGATTACAGGCATGTGCCACCATGCTGGGCTAATTTTTTGTATTAGTAGAGACAGGGTTTCACCATGTTGGCCAGGCTGGTCTTGAACTCCTGACCTCACGTGATCCACCTGCCTCCACCCCGCAAAGTACTGGGATTACAGGTGTGAGGCACCTTGCCCGACCTCTCTCTCTATTTAGATCTACTAATATTTGCTTTATATATCTGGGTGCTTTGTTGTTGGGTGCGCATATACTCGTAATTTTTATATCCTCTTGCTATGTTGATCTCTTTATTACATAATTACCTTTTTGTCTCCTTTTTACAGTTTTTGACTTAAATTGTGATTGGTCTGAAATAAATATAGCTACTCTTGTTCACTTTTGAGTTTCATTAATGTGGAACATGTTTTTCCATCCCTTCACATTTAGTCTATGTGTGTCTTTACGGCTGAAGTGAGTTTTTTGTAGGCAGCATGTAGTTGGTTTTTCTTCTTTTAAATCCACTCAGCCCATCTATATCTTTTCATTTGGAAGCTTGGGGTTATTTTGCTATTGATATCACAGTCCAGACATTAAGATTTTCTCACTTAAGTTATTTGTACACAAATTAATATGAAGAGGAAATAGAGTTTTTCTTTTGTCTTTTAAAGATAGCGATGGATTATTATTTTGATTTCATGCAAGTGAGGGACTCACCATGCCTGTTGGAATTTTAGAATTTCTTTCCTGTTTTTAGGAACAGCAATGATCTGTAATGGATTCCTGGAATCACCCAGTGATGTTCTGAATATCTTAAAAGTTTCCTTTCATGTCTCACTTTCTATTTCTCCCCTAGTAGCCCTGCACCCAGGGCAGGATATGGCCTTACATTTCCTTGGTTTCTTGATGATTTCTTAGGTTTAGTGTTTGACACAGTTCGGATTCTGGATAAAATCAGCCCTTCTGGAAAGTGTGTAAATCAAACAAGGACTTTCTGGTGGCGTTATACAGGTTTCCCATGCCCCATGAGTACAGGAATAGCTCCCTGGGGAAGGAGTATGGGCACATGATGGCAGGGAGCCATTCTTGGATGGTCCCATCGTTCTGCAAGACTTCTCATGCAGGGAGAAGAAGCACGCGGCGACTGAGCTGGTAGGGATTCTGCTGATGGTTTTAATCGTTATGATTTGCTCCTGAAAGGTGATGTGGGATGAAGTGAAATATTTAGAATGCTGACATTCCTTGAAACAAAGATATAGAAAAAATCTTATAATTGCAGGGTGCCTTGTAGTTTTCACCTGCTCTCATGTGGATCCTTTT
>NW_020259221.1:0-5289 GCF_003255815.1 Theropithecus gelada | reverse complement strand
ACAGGAAGTTGAGGGCTCGCCAATGCTGTTTAAGTGCTCTCTAATGAATGCTGTGGAGTTGAACCCTGGGAGGGAGGGTCATTCCTAGGATACCCGCTAGTGCAGAGTTAGGGAGAAAGAGAGCAGAATAAGAACATATCGTGTTCACCAGCCATTTGATTTTGAAAACACAGTTGAATTCAGAGAACATTGCCAGATCTGGGCCGCCAATCTGATAACCTTTAGACAAGAAATGAACTCTCTTAAAATGAACTGTTTTCCTTTGGTCTTGATACAAAGACGTCAAGTAGCATAGAGACATACTGTTCTGCAGAGCACTCTCTGGGATAGGAACGCCTCCCAGCTCACCTCTGTCACCTTCACTCAGCTGGTCCCTCACCCAGTTCTTCATACGATAGAGATTGGATAGATAGAAAATACTTCCTGAGATTGTCTCATAGACTGCTTGGCTGGTTCAGAGGAACCCCAGGGATACAGAGGCCGACAGCTGCCTAAAAACCAACCGAATTGACTGAATGCCGATACTGTAGGACAAGCAATGAGTTTTCATGAAGTGATTATGGAGACATGGAAAATAGGGGCTGTGAGCAGGACCCTCCTTTCATACACACACGTTCCTTATCAAGCACTGAATATGGAGATTATTTCTCAGCCACAGAGACCTGCACTTGTCATGCTGTCTGCACGGCAGGCATTGGGAAGCGCTCTTGACCACAGTTCCTCAGTGGGTGTCCCAAGAGTGGGTTAGTTACTATGAAAAGGAGAAGACAGCAGTGTCCTCAGTATCACTTGGGTGTTACATATTCAAGCATGGCACACCTGTAGAATTCCTATCTACCTGCCAGCCAGGCGTGACTCAGCACACGGACGGCGCTGGAGCGTTTCCTGAACAACCTTAATCTGCACTGGGCCTGAGTTTGTGCTGCCTTTCATGAGTGTGAAGGTGCTGATGGTGCCTCTCTTCATGCCCAGGAATGTCCAGTCATCCCTGTGACCGAAATTGGGCTGGAAATGTCTATGGGCAGAGTAGGCTGCAGAGGTATCTGACTATGACTGTGATTTGGCCTCTTACTTTGAGCAAAGTCTCTGCGGAACATAAGAATAAAAGGCACTTACTTTGTGGTCAAAACCAGAAGAAATCTTTCATTCTTAAATGTTTTTATCACCACGCTTACACTGAACTGAAATCAAAGACCAGTGCTCTATTTTGCAGGTGTACATCGAACGACTTTTAACTAGTGCTAACATCGATCTTTGTCCTACTAATTGGAAAAAGATTGTCCTCGGAGCCATGCTTCTTGCCTCCAAGGTTTGGAGAAACCGTGGTCTGTGGAGTGAGGATGACAGCCAGAATCCCCAGGATGTTGCAGTTGAGAATGTGTGAGTTTGTCAGATTTTGGCGAAATGTGTAACCAGTTTCCATACCTCATTGCTCTCCAAGTTAAGACTGTAAAAAAATATCTTTATAGGTTGGATTGTGCAGGTAAAGGAAATAGGCATAAGACCACAGACTTCTCTCTATCCAGTTTTCGTGTAACAGTTCGTATTTTCCAGCATTAATGGGTAGGGCTTGATGTGTTATTGTTGTAATAACCTCCTGGATAAACTGAAAAGGATTTTTCTGATTATGTTTTGGCAAACTTCTTACAAGTGTACTATCAGAATGACACAGTACGGTAAATGTCCTTATAGCTTTTTAGAAGCTATCTGCCAGTTTCAGTCCCTTTTTAAGGGGCAAACATTTCGCCTTTGAAATAATTGGCCACTATTATGTTCTTAAAGACTCTGGACTATGGATAAGTTATAGCTTCAATCTAAGTCACTCATTGTGTAGTTGCTTTTGCTGGTCCTTTCCTCTCCTTTTATCTGAAGATCTGTTTTTATAGGAACCTTGAGATATGAAGTTAAATAGCCTCAGATTCCTGTGCCCTGGCCCCTCCCCGTTGGGAGTGTTGCGTGTGTTTGGAAATCAGCCTGATGAA
The DNA here is from genome assembly GCF_003255815.1 of Theropithecus gelada. Classification (NCBI taxonomy): domain Eukaryota; kingdom Metazoa; phylum Chordata; class Mammalia; order Primates; family Cercopithecidae; genus Theropithecus; species Theropithecus gelada. The sequence goes on along the minus strand of NW_020259221.1, from coordinate 3,307 downwards.
TTAGAAGCTCCAACTTTCACCTCCCGCAGCATGAGAAGCACTTCTGGGGCATCTTCCCATGCCCAACACACTCACAAGGCTCCATGGGTACTCAGACATCCGCAGCAGCACGCTGAGGTCTGGAGTTGCCCATGAGAGTGTGAGGAGCCTTGCAGAGTCATGGAGTTCCTCCCAGATGCACCAACATGACACTGAAACACAGCTTCACCAGGGCTCCCTTCCAATCCCGCCTCATGACTGCTGTGAAGGGAAGGGACCTGGAGCTGGCAGGCAGGGTGAACAGGGAGGCATTTTCAGCACAGCCTTCCTGGGTGCCCGCTAGACAGTCAGGACAGCTGTGTGGGCTGCATCTGTGCAAGATGAGGGAGCAGCTCTTGTTCACATTGAGCAGCAGCAGCAGATCAAGATCGTTCCAGGCATGACACGAGTTAGTTTTGTGACGTTTGTCCGTGACTCCATATAATACTGTCATTCTGAATCACCTCAGTGTATGTCTGCAATTGAAGATACAGAGTCTATTGTAGATATACCTCAGTGTATATCTACGTTTAAAAATCACCCCTTTGCGGCTGAGCTCAGTGGCTCATGCCTGTTATCCCAGCACTTCAGGAGGCTGAGGTGAGTGGATCGCTTGAGCTCAGGAGTTGAAGACCTGCTGGTTAACACAGTGAACCCTGTCCATACAAATTCTTTAAAAAAAAAAAAGATTAGCCGTACCTGGTGGCAGGCAGTAGTAGTCCCAGCTACCTGGGAGTCTGAGGTGGGAGAATTGCCTGAGCCTGGGAAGTTGAGGCTGCAGTGAACTGTGATCACATCACGGCACTCCAGCCCTGGGTGATGGAGCCAGACCCTGTCTCAAAAAGAAAAACAAAAAACCATTTTAGCCACCACTTTGCTAATAGCGTAGACCAAGTGATCATGGTGATATTTCTGGTAGCCATTTTAGCAAAGACAGACAGCAAATGAATTTGAAACTAATGGAAGTACTTTGGACATTGCAAACACTAAAGTGGCCTTGATCATAGTCATCCATTTGTAAACTGGTCCCTCGAAGGAATCAAGATTTGTGACTGCCTGAGTTCTCCTTGCCTGCTGCCTGGCCAGAGCTGATTTTATTACGTCAGGGAAATTGCGATAGAGAAAGAATTTAGTTCATGCAGAGAGACCAGAGTTTTACTATTACTCAAATTAGTCTCTCTGAAAACTCTGGGATGGTGTTTTAAAGAATAATTTGGTGAGCAGGGGGGTCAGAAAGAGGGGAGTGCTGATTGGTCGCATCAGAGATGGAATCAGAGAGAATTGAAGCTGTCCTCCTGCACTGAGGTGGTTCCTGGGTGGGGGCCACAAAACCAGATGAGCCAAGTTTATTGATTGAGGTGGTGCCACCTGATCCCAATGCAGGGTCTGCAAAATATCTCAAGCACTGATCTTAGGTTTCACAATAGTGATGCTATTCCCAGGAGCAATATGGGGAGGCTCAGACCCTTGCAGGCTTCAGCCTCTTGACTCCTAAACCATACTTTCTAATCTTGTGGCGGATATGTTAGTTCTGGAAAGGCAGTCTAGTCCCTAGGCAGGAAGCAGGTTTGTTTTGGGAAAGGGCTGCTACTGTCTTTGTTTCAAAGTTAAACTATAAACAAAGTTCATCCCAAAGTTAGTTTGGCCTCTGCCTAGGAATGAAAAAGGACAGCTTGGAGGTTAGAAGCAAGGTGAAGTCACCTAATCAGCTCGCTTTCACTGTCATGATTTTCTCAGTTGCAATTTTTGCAAAGGCTGTTTCAAATTTGTAATCATGAACACTTAGATCTACCATCGTGGCAGCTGAATTGTTCTCAAAACCTGCAGCTCAGCTGACTGGGGCTCTGAGTTCTAGTCACAGGATCAGAACGCATGCAGGGATCTGTGCAGGTTTCCACAGAAGTGAGCTCCAGGAGCAGTGGGGGCAGAGCCCAGCTCCAAGAAGACCAGTTCCAAACAGTGCTGTTGCTGTGTGAATGGAGAAACAATAGGAGCTATGCTCCGAACAGGCTGCTTCTGTTTATGATCTTGGGAAGTTGAAAAGCATGATGTCAAAGCATTTAATAGACATTTGTCTCAGCCCCCTGCTGTTGACTGTTTGCAGTGGCCCCATTTTGAGTGTAAATTTAATAGTTAAAAAATTGGTGTCTATAAGATTTTTCTTAAAACTTTCGAACCTCTATCTGTCTCCCTAGAATGCATTTCCGTTCTAAAGAGTAAGTTAAACTAAGTAGCCGCTATTTGGAAAATTTGCTGTCTCTGTAAATGGTATGTTGTTCAATCATCTAGCCATTTTAAAAAACCACAAAGCCCAGAAGATGCATATTCTGTTATGCACAGAATGCTTTTCTTCGGGATTAAATTTCTATTAGTATGTTAATTCTGTGAAGTACTGTATTTCTACACGGTTACAATGTACTAGTAGAGAAAATAAAAAGGGATCGTGAAGGGCCTTTAATTCCTGTGATAAGTCTAGTCCTCATTAGCTATCTATTCATATACTGTTTGAATCTTATATACATATAATTCAAATTATAATATAAATCAAATTATATACACATTTAAATTTCTACAGACTTATGGACATGTGAACAGGAAATTAATTTTGGTAGGTTCAGCTGGGTTTTAAGCAGCAAATGAGATCACCACATCTTGGCTCGGGGTCTAACTGTCCCCCTTACAGGAGAACATCAAGCATTTGTTGACTTAGCCAGTTGGTAAAATATTAAAACTTTCAAACCAAGAAACCAAATGTATTGTTCAGATAGTGATCATTTTTAAGCAGTTAACTCATTACAGGGGTTACTCTGAGAGCAACCAGATTTACTCTGTATACCTATTAATTTAGCCTTGGTGAGGGCTGCTGGATGACCGTGTGGCAGAGGAAGGCTCCCAGCCCTTTCCTCTCCCACTGCATTCAACTCGCCCACATCCTGTTCTGGCCACGGGTGACAGATGCTGAGCACTTCAGGGTTGAATTCCCAACTCAGGAGCAACACTGCGTGTATAAGGCCAGGGCCCTACTAAAAAATCACATCATAAAATGGGTTTAGTCTAGCAAAATGTCTCTTCTTGATTTTTCTGCCTTTCAAACTTTAAAGAATATCCTTGCCTGTCACAGTGGCAGTTTCAACTCTTCATAATACTGAGGTGAGCAGAAACCTGCATTATGCCCCCTTGACATAGCCTTGTGTGCTGGAGCAGAAGGAAGGGGATTCTTGTTGCCATGGAATGTAGCTTGCTTATGTATTTATTTGGGATGAATCCTTCTTGTAGCCTTAGAGTTTTT
>NW_020259220.1:0-5289 GCF_003255815.1 Theropithecus gelada | reverse complement strand
CAACCCAAATGTCCATCAGTGACAGATTGGATTAAGAAAATGTGGCATATATACACCATGGAATACTATGCAGCCATAAAAAAGGATGAGTTTGTGTCCTTTGTAGGGACATGGATGCAGCTGGAATCCATCATTCTTAGCAAACTATCACAAGAACAGAAAACCAAACACCGCATGTTCTCACTCATAGGTGGGAACTGAACAATGAGATCACTTGGACTCAGGAAGGGGAACATCACACACCGGGGCCTATCATGGGGAGGGGGGAGGGGGGAGGGATTGCATTGGGAGTTATACCTGATGTAAATGATGAGTTGATGGGTGCAGCACACCAACATGGCACAAGTATACATATGTAACAAACCTGCACGGTATGCACATGTACCCTACAACTTACAGTATAATAATAATAAATAAATTAAAAAAAAAAAAAGTTTATTTTTGTTAGATAATAAGAAAAAAGTACCATATCCCTATCTCCTTACATTAGCAGAATGAATAGATGAGTTGAACCATCTTCCCTCCATCATCTAAAAAGGAACTCATGTTGAGTTCTGAAAGATATTACAAAACTTGAATACTGTTTTTTGGTCTATTATGTATTTCAAATGTGCCTTATTTTGTGATTGATTCATTACATCTCAGAAACAAGAATCTTCATTAATGATTCTTGAAAACCTTCTTTTTTCCTATGTCTTATTTTTAATTAAATGAGGTTATAGGTCAAAATATACAACATCCCAGAATTGCTATGTTTAACATTAATGATTTGATAAAACTTACTGTAATTGTGATATAATTAGTTCTTTATTTTGCAGCTGATAATAAAGTGAAGAAGAAGAAAGGAATAAAAGATAGTGCACCCATAGGTGAGTTAAAAGTTTGTTAATTAATTAAATATTTACTGAATAACTAGACAGTGCTAGACACTATGTTAAGAGCTAAAGATATGAATACGTAAAATGAACTTCTAAAACTTATAGTATTATCTGTGGCAACATTCTTTTTGTATATTTTTAAAAATATAGTTCATTTGGTAAACATAGAGACAATACATTTATTTTAAAATACCCATGTTATTTCTTAGACAACTAGTTTAATCGTTTCCCTTCCATGTTATTTTGTTATTATATGCCCATTTCTTATTACCTGAGATTCCTTCTGGCTACATCTACATCTGAAAAAATATTTAGTAATACTATGCTTTTGCAACAACAGGCCATTTTATTATTTTTAGATTTTGTAATAATCTTGACAAGTATAAAAATCACAAAATTATAGATATTCATGAAAAGTCATACCTTGAAATATTGTTTTAATTTAATAAATAGAGACTGTAAAGTTGGTAATTCAAGTAAAATCAAGCCTTCCAACTCAACTTTTCAAGGCCTTTACTGATTATAATTACTCAGTTTGGTTTCTGCATTGCCATATTAATTAATTATTTGATCAAGATGTTTTATTCATTTTTATAAAGTTAAGGATTTGTGTCCTAAAGTACAATAAAGACCAAGGGATAATTTTCTTTCATTATTTCAAGCAGTAAGTAGGACTTATAACATGTGAACTTCATGCTGTTGTAGATTTGATATTTTCCTTATTCCCTTATTTCCTTATACTTGTTTCCTAAAGGAGGGAAGATTGATGTCAGTAATGTGGATGCTATTTTGAAAAACATGGATATAAAACTTACAGAAGAAGAACAACAATATCTACTAGACCACCTGTCAGCTACTGGTGAGGCTTTAAAATAGCTCATTGTGGGTGTCAGATATTATTAAGCTTATGATTTTGGAGACTTTTCTGTGGGAGTTTCTGATTCTATAATTATTTGAATTGTCTAAGCTAAATATTTTTTTAAAAAATTTTTATACCATTATAAAAGTCCTGCTACTTATTATTTGACAGGCTAAGCAATAGTAAACTTCTTAGACATTAGTACCTGATTCACCCTGCTGCCAGATTATTCTCCCTAAAGCACAGTTTTTAATGTGCTACCCTGCTGTTCAAAAACCTTTAAGGACTATACACACCTATATTTTTGCCCTGTTTTCATTTTTAAAAATTGAGGTATAATGTACATACAATAAAACCACAGATTAAGGTTACAATATGATGAGCTTTTTTTTCATTCAATAAATATGTAAGAAACATTATTTGCAACAACTGGGAGAAAGATAATTCTAAATACAGCAATAACACACCCCTGAGACACTTTGAAATTAACCAGTCTTTATTTTCCAATGCGATTGTGGAGAAGTGTTGTGAATAAGAGTAAATAACAGAATTGAATAATCTATCTAGTCAGGAATGGAGTCACCAAGTTTCTTTGCTTTTCTGTCATTTGAAAGTAAATCACAGCTACAGAATAAAGGAAAACAATATTCATAGATATGGGTGATGAGTTTTGACAATCATCAAAAACCCACACTGCAATCGGGATATATATATACACACACACGCACACATACACACACACACACACACACACACACACCCCTTCCCAGAGAATTCCCTTATGCTCCTTGCCAGTTAGTTACTTATTCCTCCCCTGAGACAAACCACGCATTTCTACCACATTCTTATCACCATTGATTAGTTTTGCCTGATATAGAACTTTCTGTAAATGGAATTATACAGTATAATCTTACATATGTAATCTTTTGTGTATGGCTGCTTTACTCAATAAGGTTTTGAGATTCATCAGTGGTGTTGAATGTATCAGTTCCCTGCCCTTTTTGCTAAATAGTATTCCATTGTATGACTTTATCAACATTTGTTTATCCTTTTTCCTGATATTAGACATTTGAATTGCTCCAGTTTTTGGTGATTATAGTCCCTGCAAACATTGAAACTGTAAGTTTGAATTCAAACTATACCTTATAGTTTGAATGTTTGTAGTGACTAGTAAAAACTACCATTGTTTTATTTCAAAGTGGCTATACCGTCTCCGATATAAGCATTTCAGGTGCTGTGCAGACTTTCTAGCACTTGGTAGTGTCAGCTATTCTTTTTTTTTTTTTTTTTTTACTATCATTATATGTGTGTATTGGTATTTCATTGTGGCTTTAACTTGTATTTCCCTATGGACAAGTAATGTTGAACAACAGGTTGTAAATTGCCATTAGCATATTGTGTTTTCTGAAGCGTCAACTCAAATATTTTGCCTACTTTTTGATTGTTTTCTGATTATTGATTCTTGAGAACCCTTTATGTATTATAAATACAAGTTTTTATTTGATAGGCACTTTGTAAACATTTCTTCTCAGTCTGTTACTTATCTTTTCATTTTCTTACCAGTGTTTTTGGAAACTTTTTTTTGTAGATAGTGCTTTTGTGCTGTATCTAAGAAATCTTTACCTAACCCAAAGATGCAAAAATTTTCTACTATGTTTTCTTCTAGACCAGTGCTGTCCAATAGATATATAAGGCAATCCTCATATGTAATTTTAGGTTTTCTAATAGCCACATTAATAAAACTTGAAAGAGGTAAAAAAATTATTTAAAAATAGATTTTAAATAAAAATATCCTAAAGATTATCATTTAAACTTGCAATAAGTATAAAAACTTATTAATGAAATATCTTACTTTCCTTTTCTCATACTAAGTTTTTGAAGTCTATTGGATATTTTACTATTATAATATGCCTAACTTCAGACAATACACATTTCAAATGTTCAACAACTGCATGTAGTTAGCAGCTACCGTATAGGGCAGCAGAGTTCTAGAAGTTTCATAGTTTAAAATTTTACATTTAGATCTGTGATCATTTTGACCTGGTTTTTGCATATGTTATAATACATGGGTTGAAGTTCTTTTTAAAAAACATATGGATATTCTGTTGAACCAGCACCGTTTGTTGAATGGACTATTCTTTACCGTTGAACTGCCTTTGCCCTTCTATATGTATGTGGCCTATATGTATGTGGCTTTATTTCTGGATGATCTATTCAGTTCCATTGATTTTTGTGTGTATCCTTTAATGTATTTTTATCATAAGTCTTGAAGTTATGTACTGCCAGTCTACCAACTTTGTTCTTTTTTTGCAAAATTGTTTTGACTATTGTATTTTTGACTTTTTTTTAATTTTTTGCTTTTCCATATAAATTTTAGAATCAGCTTGTCAATTTCTACCAAAAATTTCCACTAAGATTTTTATTAGCATTGCATTTAATCAATCAATTTGGGAAAATTGACAATTTTACAATATTGAATCTTCTAATCTGTGACAAGGTATATGTCTTTATTTATTTATCTTTTATTTATCTCATCAGTGTTTTATAGTATTTAGCCCACAGAATTTTTTTTTTTTTTTTGAGATGGTGTCTCACTCTGTCACCAGGCTGGAGTACAGTGGCACAATCTCAGCTCACTGCAACCTCCGCCTCATGGGTTCAAGCAATTCTTCTGCCTCAGCCTCCTGCGTAGCTGGGACTACAGGCATGCGTCACCACTCCCAGCTAATTTTTGTATTTTTAGTAGAGACAGGGTTTCATCAGATTGGCCAGGATGGTCTTGAACTCCTGACCTCATGATCCACCTGACTTGGCCTCCCAAAGTGCTGGGATTACAGGTGTGAGCCATTGCGCCCAGCCTTAGCACACAGATTTTTATGTATGTGTATGATTTTCTTACATTTCCTATGGTACTGATAGCACACAGATCTTATACATATTTTGCTTGATTTATACTTAAGTATTTCATGATTGTTGGTAGTATTATAAATGACAATTCAAAAATCAGTTTCCAGTTATTTATTGCTAGTATATAAAAACATCATAGATTTTTATAGATTGGCCTGTAAATTCACCTGTTAGTTTTACCTTTTTTGGAAGAATCTTTAGAATTTTCTTTTTTTTTTTTTTTTTAATTTATTTATTATTATTATACTTTAAGTTGTAGGGTACATGTGCATAACGTGCAGGTTTGTTACATATGTATACTTGTGCCATGTTGGTGTGCTGCACCCCTCAACTCGTCATTTACATCAGGTATAACTCCCAATGCAATCCCTCCCCCCTCCCCCCTCCCCATGATAGGCCCCGGTGTGTGATGTTCCCCTTCCTGAGTCCAAGTGATCTCATTGTTCAGTTCCCACCTATGAGTGAGAACATGCGGTGTTTAGTTTTCTGTTCTTGTGATAGTTTGCTAAGAATGATGGTTTCCAGCTGCATCCATGTCCCTACAAAGGACGCAAACTCATCCTTTTTTATGGCTGCATAGTATTCCATGGTGTATATGTGCCACATTTTCTTAATCCAATCTGTCACTGATGGACATTTGGGTTG
>NW_020259219.1:0-5291 GCF_003255815.1 Theropithecus gelada | reverse complement strand
GTTATTATTATTATAGTTAGATACAGGGTCTCACTCTGTCACACAGGCTGGAGTGCACTGGCACAATCAGCTCACTGTAACCTTGAAGTTCTGGCTCACACAATCCTCCAGTCTCAGCCTCCTGAGTATCCAAGACTAGAGGGGTGCACAACCAAACGCAGCTGATTTTTTAAAAAGTTCTTTCATAGAAATGGGATCTCTCTATGTTGCCCAGGCTGATCTCAAACACCTGGTTTCATGTGATATTCCTGGTTTTTCTTCTCAAAGTGGTGGAATTACAGGCATGAGCCACCACATCTGGTCTGAATGGATCCTTTAGTTGCAAAATATCAACCCAATAATTGACTCCCTGAATTTTTTTCTGCTGTATTTTGGTTAATAGTGCCTGATATGATTTATGCCAAAATGTTTCAACAGCACAATACTTTTTCTGATGTTTGTTCCAATAGACATAATATCCTGGTAGAAGATCACAAAATACTGTGAAAAGATGACATAAAAAATCAACTTTAAACTTTTGGTGTATGGAGTAAGTATAATACAAAAATTATTTTCAATGTTGTGTAACACATGTATGCAATAGGACAAAGGTGAGCAATGAGGGTAAAATTTCTAAATGTTTGAATCTTCCAGCTCCCAAGTCATAGGGCAGTAACTGATGTGTCCTGATATGCCATATGCTAGTGGGATAACTCTTGGCCAAGAGAGTTTCCATATTTTATTAATTTTTAAATATTTTTTATTTAAACTTGCCATTTTTCAACATATCCAGAATATTGTGAGTGGGATTGATTCTGTATGAGATGAACAGTGGCAATGCCCTCCACGTTTAGATAATATTATGCACCAGGTTAAGACTGTGTTTGGAGAAATGATGCACCATAACATTATTCTAGTTTCCATGCTAGATTTTTGTTTTTCTCTTTGTTTGCATTTGGTTTCAAATTTATATATCAGGTCTCTAGAATGTAGGAATTTATTTAAAAGTGTATTTTCTTGTTGTCCATTTTGATGGGGCTTCCAGAAGATTTAAAAACCTCTGCTTGCAGCACAGTTTAAAATTCTGCATTACAGTACAACATCTGTATTTAATCCTGTCCTTTGGTTAATTAACAAGCTCTAAGTGCAATAACTTCTGCCTTCTGGGCAGACTCCTCTACATCAGGTAGAGGAATAGATCCCAAATGGAAGTTTGTACTTGTAATACAAATTATTGGTTTAATAACCATCACACCTATTATTTAGGTGTTACTCATCAAGAAATAATGCTAAATCAAAGGTCGCAATGGGCGTATTACCTAAGGGATATACAAAAGATTTTGCTAACTAATATAAAATAGACGTGAACACTCTCTTAGTATACAGCCATGACTCCTGTCTACCACATCATTAACCACACGGTAACTGACTTCACTTGGGACTTGTTCTAATTTTGAAATTAGTTACTTATTTACCCCAAAGCCTCTAGATTATTATGTGTGCCTATTTTAGCAGAGAATGAAGAAAGACAACCCAGGCTGATTAAACAATGAGGAAAATCACAACCTGATGAAACAGGAAGCCTGGAAGTGAGCGGCTCCAGGACTGAATAATTTGACAGCTCGTCTTCCCGGGCAGTTTCTTTTCTCAATTTTCCACACTGATGCATCCAGAAAGTCAGCTTCACACCCCAGGGGACTCCTGTCATACTGTGACATGGGGACAACATTCCCAAGGGTCACACACACGTATTATAGATTGTCTGGAAGTGGAGAAGAGACTTTTTTGCGATTCTCCTCTGAAGGACCAGGAACACCTCAACAGAGCATCTCTTCTGCCTCCATGACTAGAACTGCACCACGTGCCACATGGACCCTCATCCCTGATGGGGATAGTACGATGCCATTGAGGAGACCAACTATTTTATCACATAAATTACTAAAGACTGATATAAAGTTTTCAAAAACGAATGGAAGTCTGTCCTACTATGTCCACCAGAGACTACAGATCCTCCAATGATACCTTCCTTGTCTTTTCTGCTTGACTTTGTCTCTTCACCTTGTTTCATCCTCCAGAGAATCTCTTTCAGCTCCCTCGGGTGCACTCAAGTGTTTTATTTACTGACAATTTCTCAATTGGTGAAAGACATTAGACTAAAGGGTCCATATTCCTAGGAAGGCATCGTGACCCCGGGTCTGCGTGTGACCTTGTGAGTGTTCCTGACCCTCCTCCAGATGAGATGCTGGTCTGTGTGTTCTTGCCCTTCCCCGTGGGTAGAGTCCTCCTGTTTTCCCCAGGTGCTCCCTCCCACAGCTCCAGTGTTCTCCATCAGAGTCATCACCTTGCAGATCTGCTGCCCTGCCCTGCAGACTAAGGCTCTGATTCCATAAGAAAGACAGGGGAGCTGCTTCTCAATAGATCTTGGTGTTACCATCTCAATTCCTGAGACGCTGAACAAGTGCACCTAGGATTCTGGTTTCAGTGACTTGCCCCTGCAGGGTAAATTCTTAGTTCTGTAATGGGAATAAGGGAGTTGGGCTGAACACATTTCAGAAGTGTGGGCTCTTGTTCTCTCCCTGACAGACACTTCAGGGAAGGAAGATTCGTGACTCTCCCCTTTCTTGGGCAAAGGGATTTAAGAGGATAGGATAGCTCTTCAGGATGTGGTCCCTTAAAATTTCACACTATAACATGCTCACTGCACACAGTTTCAAACAATCCAATATATATTTGTATTTTATCTTGTAATAGCTTCCATTTCATATTCCAGACTCTGCCTTAGCTAATTTCAAACCCTGGCTTTGTTACTCTCTACAAGAACTTGCTTCTCCCAAAACTCCAGATTTGTTGTTTGTTTTGACACTTTAAATATCAAAAGTATTAAAGAAAATTTGCAAAATTCCATCTTCTGTATTTATCCGTTATTGTTGATGCAGTTGTAAAAATCAGAAAAAAATACATTCCTTTTCTATGTACGTTTCCAAGCTCTATAGCAGATCTTTAGTAAGACCTAGAATAATAAAAAAATCAAATATTGTTCAGCTGCTTAACAGAAAAACAAATTATGATAAATTTGTCTGCTAGAATACTACCCAATATTTACAATTTTAAAAGTTTGCTATGCCCAACTACAAGATGAAATACCTAATCACTTAAGGTAGGCCAAACAAATAAGAATATATGCCATGTTATTTCATTTTTATACATTCTGATAAATTAAAATGACTTGGCAGCAATGTAAAGATCAGTAGTTGCCAGGGAAATGGTAGAAGGAAGAAAGGGAAAAGGAGGAAGAATATAGAAGAGGAAAAGGAAATGCTGAGAATTCTCTTGTCCACCTTGATAATGATGACGGTTACCTCATGTTTATCAATTGTACACTTTAAATATGTGAAAGTTTATTGAATGTAAACTAAACTTATAAAATGTATCACAAGCAAACAACTGGAAACTTAGACAAGAAAGGAGTGATAGAAAGATAGAAAAAATGTATGTTAAATTTCAAAAATACTTAGAAATGTATCTGCCTAACCCTAGTTCTCACCGTATTTTTAGGTGAATGCTAGAATGCAGCACAATCACACATGTTCTCACTACAGAAAGTGGGTTCCACAACCACACTAGGCACCCCCAGCTCTGTCCTGGAGCTGGTTCAGGGAGTAAGTGGGGCACAGGCGCAGGTACCGGGGCTTACTCATCCCAGACATGAGCCTTTAGACACATACAGAGCACCTTTTCCATGTGTGGTTTACTTCCACATCTGTAAGTGGAGAAACCATTGGCTGTGACAAAACATAATTTTCACAAGTATGTACAAATAAAATAGGGCGATCAGTTCAAAGTGTTTATCACAGCTTAAATTTATAAGACAACATAGTTTCCAAATACCATCATAGTCACCAAACCTTTGCAAGGCACAGTCATCCTATCTTGGCCCGTCCTCTCCTCAGGCGTCCCACCCCCCACCCCAGAGCTTACTATATAGTAGGAGACATGCAAATACCGTCCTCCCTCTGCTGATAAATCCAGCCCAGCCCTGACTCTGCAGCTCTGGGAGAGGAGCCCTAGCCTAGGATTCCCAGGAGTTTCCACTTGGTGACCAGCACTGAACACAGACGACCAGCCATGGAGTTGGGGCTGAGCTGGGTTTTCCTTGTTGCTATTTTAAAAGGTAATTCACGGTGTACTAGAGATACTGAGTGTGAGGGGACATGAGCGAGAGAAACAGTGGATATGAGTGGCAGTTTCTGACCTTGGTGTCTCTATGTTCGCAGGTGTCCAGTGTGAGGTGCAGCTGGTGGAGTCTGGGGGAGGCTTGGTCCAGCCTGGGGGGTCCCTAAGACTCTCCTGTGCAGCCTCTGGATTCACCTTCAGTAACCACTACATGCACTGGGTCCGCCAGGCTCCAGGAAAGGGGCCGGAGTGGGTAGGTTTCATTAGAAACAAAGCTAATGGTGGGACAGCAGAATACGCCGCGTCTGTGAAAGGCAGATTCACCATCTCCAGAGATGATTCCAAAAGCATCGCCAGTCTGCAAATGAACAGCCTGAAAACCGAGGACACGGCCGTGTATTACTGTACTAGAGACACAGTGAGGCGAGGTCAGTGTGAGCCCAGACACAAACCCCCCTGCAGGGGTGCGCGGGGCCTCCAGGGGGCGCTCGGGACCCACTGAGGACGGGTGAGGTCCCAGGAGCAGGTGCAGGGGGAGGTTTCCTTTGTCCTCAGCTGGAGAAGTCAGGTTTGTATTTGCAGAGCTCTGGAGCATTTTAGGCTGTGATATTTCATTACTTGTGTTTATTATGAATTTGTTATCGTTAGTGTTAAAATATTAAAATTCCATATAGATTTTTAAAATATATACTTTCAAGAAATCTACATTGCTAATTATTTGCACTGATTCTTCCAGACTTTTATTAACATTTCTTGACATTAGCAACTGCATAGCTATAAGGACATATATTTATACACACAGAAAGATGTATAGGCTGGGTATGGTGGCTCACACCTGTAATCCCAGCTACTCGGGAAACTGAGGCAGGATAATTGCTTGAACCCTGGAGGTGGAGGTTGCAGTGAGCCATGACTGGGCCACTGCACTCGAGCCTGGGTGACAAAGTGAGACTCTATCTCAAAAAAAAAGAAAAAAAAAGAAAAAAGAAAGATTCGTAAATACACAGACCTATGCATATATGTGTAGGCATTCATATTAAATATTCCGATAAAATAATTCTGAAAATATGTCCCAAAGAAACAAACTTAATGATGACAAAAATGTAAATTATTAGAGTAATTCATAATTGATTTGTTAT
>NW_020259218.1:0-5292 GCF_003255815.1 Theropithecus gelada | reverse complement strand
TGGGAGTTATACCTGATGTAAATGACGAGTTGATGGGTGCTGATGAGTTGATGGGTGCAGCACACCAACATGGCACAAGTATACATATGTAACAAACCTGCACGTTATGCACATGTACCCTAGAACTTAAAGTATAATAATAATAATAATTAATAAATAAATAAATAAATAAATAAATAAAAGATCTGATCAATTAATTCTCACTTAAGGATTAATAACACTTCATTCCTTCATACATTACTCCTCCCAGAGCTATTAGCATCTTTAAGGGTATCATCAAATTTCTACATCAGAAGAGTGATTAATGATTATTGCAAGCACCAGTAGGGAGCTCTTTGGGAGTATAATTGTGTTATTGTAAAGTACAGTATTTTAAGTTTCCTCTATCTATGCTCATGGACAGCAATACATTCCAGAGGGCCTTTAAAACATTAAATAAGCATCTTAGGATGTACAGATATAGTATCCCTTATCCAAAATGCTTGGGACCAGAAGTGTTTTAGATTTCAGATTCTTTTCAAATTTGAGGATATTCATATATACGTAATGAGGCATCTTGGGGATGGGGCCCAAGACTAAACACAAAACTCATTTATGTTCTATACTCACCCTATACACATAGACTGAAGGTAATTCTATAAAATATTTTTATTAATTTTGTGCACCCATCACACGAGGTCAGGTGTGGAATTTTCCACTTGTGGCATCATGTCGGTATTCAAAAAACGTTGGATATGGAGCATTTTGGATTTTGGATTGTTGGATTAGAGATGCTCAACCTGTAATAAAAGACTAGACTAACACTGCACAGGTACATTCAAACAGTAAAATATGTCATATATTCCTTCTCCTCATCCTTTGGGGTAAGCAGAGGTAGACTTTAAGTGTTTCTATTCCCTGACTCCTCCCCCACTTTTGAAAGTGCTGTTAACAGTAATCCTGTTAATAGCTGCCTCTGTAGCCAATAAGCTTCCTTTTTTAAGATACGTGCAAAAATTTGCTAACTTCATGGTTTGAGGAATGCTCTCAAAGTTGCAGTAACTAAAGTTTCCATTGACCTCACTGATACATGAGACCCACTAGCTTCACACCACTCTAATTAACACCCACACTATTTCCTGAGAAAACTGATTGTACTTCCAACTTAATCAGGCTTCTGGCAATAGAAATGGTAAACATAAAAAGTAATGTCTAAAAACTGATTTTAAAAGAGTCTCTTTCTTTTTCTTGTGATTTGCCTGCATGAAACAGAAATTATTTGTAACTCTATTTTTTTTCCTGGTACAAGTGACTCCTTTTCATTATACCATTATACCTTTGTTTGGGCTGTTTCTTCCACTGTCAAGGCCTCCTCACTCCCGCGACTTATTCAATTCAGCCTGTCAAAGCACCCAATAGCCATGAAGATAACTGCTTACCTGCACCAGCATCTTTCATGCCATACAGATTCTGTGTTCTAAGATAAGCTAAAGCGCCCTTTTAATGCTCACTATATACCATGTTTCTCATTCTTTGTTACAGTATCCTGTGAGTTACATAATATTATCGTCATTTTACACAGATGGGACTCAAAGAGGTTAAGTCATATCAAGGTTACGCAACTAGTAACCTATAGATCCCAGATTAAAATCCTGGATGCTCTAACTCCGTTTGTCTACATGACCTACACAAATGGTCGTTCTCCTACCAGTTGAATCCCCCTAGTCTTTGCTCCATCCTTGTCCAGATATTCGTCTTTCTCAAATGTTCTCATTCATTTAAATTAGCCAAATCCTGACCCAGCAGGATCTAGAGATAACATAATGAAGGTAATTTACTTTCCTCGCTGCCCCAAGTGACTTGTAGAGATTGTTGAAGAAGCACAGACTAAACAGAGGGACCTCAAGAGTTATAACAAAGAGTCTCATTCACTTGCTTTTTTGCTAAGGTGGGCAGTTGAAGTGATATCAGTATGGGCAACTGGTACTCCAATGTGCAAGCAGCCTAGACGGTCAGGAGGATAACGGTGTGGAAGGCAGTGAAGCATTTCCCTGGTACTGTCAGAGAGATAAATGTGGTGTTTCATGGACCAAACACTATGGCTAAACAGGCCAGAATTTTAACTTTTTATGCACATAATTTACTGTCACATAGATATGTCTCTCCACTGGATAAGCCCATGGGCAAGGAAAAAAAAAACTAAGATCCATTTGTTGAAAGTAGAAAGATAACACCTCAAAAATTTTACACCTTAATGAATAAACTAAAGCAGGAATCATCTTTATCACAGGCAATAAGATAAAAAGTGGTCTTCTCATTATCAATTTTTCCTTTTGTTCCTTCTTTTCCCTCATATCTTTTATTTTTCTGAAGATTACACTGAATGCAACAATATCATTCTCAGAATATGCTGTTTTCTATTTTTAGAGCACTTTTCCAGGAAACCTGTACAACACTGTTCTTGTGTGGCTAATGCATTCACTCTGATGAGGATCTCTCAGCAGCACTGTCTTCATGACCAGCTGAAAGTAATTTTTCACAAAGTTGGGTTCTAGTCGTGTCATTATGGAGAACCCCCTATGCAGTCTGATATGGCTTGAATTTGTGTTCTCACCCAAATATCGTGTCAAATTATAATCCCCAATGTCAGAGGAGGAGCCTGATGGTAGACGATTGGGCTATAAGGTAGTTTCTAATGGTTTAACACCATCCTCCTGGGTACTGTTCTCAAGATAATGAGAGAGTTCTCATGAGATCTGCTTGTTTAAAAGTGTATAGCACTCCTCTCCCTCTCTCTCTTCCTCCTGTTCCAGCTATGTAAGATATGCCTGCTTCCCCTTCACCTTCCGCCATGAATGAAAGTTTCCTGAGGCCTCCCCAGAAGCAGTCATGCTTCCTATACAGCCTGTGAAACCATGAGCAAATTAAACCTCTTTTCTTTATAAATTACCAAGTTGCAGGTATTTATTTGCAGCAGTGTGAGAATGGACTAATACACAGATTATCTGTCCGAATATAGAAAAACAACCTAAAGTTTCTCCACCATTAAAAAACTTCTATATGGCACACTCTTCCTATACAATTTGTTAGACTAAGTAAGAAGAGGTACCAGGCAGCTTAATAAGCAAAAATTAGAGTAGATAATTTTTGCACTCTATTGGTCTCTGTACTTGCCTCCAAGTCTCCAGAATTGTCATCTGATGCCAGACATTCAACATACCATTGTAGACTCTTATAGAGTACTACTTCTGTTTTTTACTGAACTATCAACTCAGGTGTGGGGTCACTCATCCTCAATATTCACAAAAGGAGAAAAAAGCCTAAGGGTATGGGGACGTGGAGAAAGTGCTCATTAAACAAAGTTTCTCTCTGTTTTGACATACGTGGTTAACATCGCTTATTTTGTCCCTCGATTTGACGTGTTACCTTTTCTTTTGGATTATAACTCTACTTCTGCATTCCCTGGTTCTAGATTTTTGAACGGTACCTCTTCCTGGCATGCACTTGACTCTGACCCATTCATTTCCATCAGAACGTTAGAACCTGGCCTGCAAGTCAGATTATTTACCCTTTTATGGTAAATCTTAAAAGTAGGTAGGGTATATTATTCCGAATTAAGGACAGAAAGAGAAGAAAAAAAATTGTTAATAGTTGGAGGGTATGGGTAGGCATGTGGGCAGGTTAAAGCAGACAAGGAAAACTGCAATTCAATTTCTTGTGCTGTCAACATGGCAATCGTTTTGGAGAAAGACAAATGAGAATCATGTTGTTTGTCTTTTAAATCAATGCCATGGCCAAAATGTTTAAGTGCCTTAACAACAGAATTTTCCTTCAACTATTTCAATAATTGCTTCATTGCTGAATTTACCTGTTCATGACTGTCTTCACAGATTGTCTTTTCAGTTCAAGGTGGGAACATTGTAAGATCTTTTCTACCTAGAGATGTCTTTTCTTCAGTAGACCACTTTATATGAATAACAAATAGTAGATATATGCTTTTTATTTGAGACAATTTTAGTATCAATTCTGAAAATATTATTGTCAATAATATTAATATTAATCAGTTATATAATTGCCTGATCAGAGAATTATTTTTCTGTAAATGAAAATTCAACATAATAAGCATCTATTGAGTGCTTATTTATATGATAGATACTGTGCTACAGACACCATTGTTTCACTACATACACCAGTCAGATGGAGGTAATGTGCAGAGGCCATTTATATCCATTACATAGAGGCAGCTATTTCATATAGCTCAAGAGACAGAAGAGTGGCATATTGACTCTATCTTAATATATACTTTTCTGATAATTGTACTATAAATATCTCAGGGGAATTATAATTAAAGTAGTGTAGCTACCTCCTTTTATCATGTGTAGAGTAAGATAATTAGTTTGGAAAATGAAAACTTTAAAAAGCAGATGCTTATAGATATGTGAGTTGAACGAGTTCATATGACCTGCACAAGGTCATGAGAAAAGCTTGACTGAATGAAAATTAGGGAAGTTATATATGCTTCTCACATATCCTAAAGCACAAGACTAGAATGTCTCAAAATTCTGTCATCACTTTAACAATTTACTTACCCTTTTCTAACTCCATTTCTTTTGGGGAAACATATGTTCCTTAAACTTTGGACAAATGATTTAAGAGGTTAGTTTTTTGGGGTATTATGTTGTTTTTATTTTATTTTATTTTGAGACGGAATCTTGCTCTGTTGTCAGGCTGGAGTGCAGTGGTGCAATCTCGGCTCACTGCAACCTCCGTCTCCGGGGTTCAAGTGATTCTCCTACCTCAGTTTCCTGAGAAGATGGGACTACTGGCATGTGCCACCACACCCAGCTAATTTTGGTATTTTTAGTAGAGGCGGTGTTTCACCATGTTGGCCAGGATGGTCTCGATCTCTTGACCTCATAATCTGCCTGCCTTGGCCTCCCAAAGTGCTGGGATTATAGGTGTGAGCCAATATGCCTGGCCAAGAGGTTAGTTTTATTAAATGCAAACATAAATTAGTGAGGTTTTCTAAGTGAAAACCAACATAAGACATTATTCCTTTATTTAACTTCATCATAATTCAGTTTTAGTATAATATTTAATGGAAATTATTAAACACAATAGCAGACCCATCTATCATAGGCTGCCTTGGAAAACATTTAGTTGTAATGGAGATCTGTAGGGGCTATTAAAATGCTCCACATCCTTTGCCCACTTTTTGATGGGGTTGTTTGTTTTTTTCTTGTACATTTGCTTGAGTTCTTTGTAAGTTCTGGATATTAGCCCTTTGTCAGATGAGTAGATTGCAAAAATTTT
>NW_020259217.1:0-5298 GCF_003255815.1 Theropithecus gelada | reverse complement strand
CCCTCCTCCCAGCCCCTGCTCTGTGCCTGCCAGATGGCAGCCGCTGCCCAGGTGGTGCTGGCTGTGGAGGAGCTGGGCTCTGCCTCCCTGTGCATGGGCGTCCCTCTCAGGCTCTGGCCGGGAGTGTGGCTGAGTTGCTTCTCTCCAGAACGCACCGACTGTGCCATCCTCGGCGGTATATGTCCTTGGGGGGATACAGCTCTGTGCTTGTTCCACAACAGGCCGCAGGAGCTGCCAGCAGGTACCGGCCTGCCCTGCCACACGGTGAGCCTGCAGCCTGTCCGGGAATGCCCAGGGAGGTGAGTGCTCCACACATCAGGCCTTTTCTCTTTAAAGTCGTTTCTTCGGGGATATATCATTGATGACTCATATACTAAATATATGTTTGTATCATTGTGCAATTGCCTGTGTCATCATTTTATTTATCCCACCTGGGTTAATGTCTTTGCTATTGTGAACAGTGCCGGAGTGAGAATTTTCTAAACACAGCTGTGTGCATTTTCCTCTTCTTGTGATTTAGAAGTTTAACTGCTGTTTTCAAGGTACTGTCATGTATTTGTTCTGTTCTTGTTAGGAGACTTGCCAACCCTGTGAATCTCAGTTCATACCATCTTCCTTCCCCAGTAGAAGTAACCACAACTATGTTTATGTGATCCTCATTTTCTTGATTTTCCTTGTAGTTTTTCTAGTGGAAAGTTTATCCCTTAAGAAAGTAGTTCATTTTGCTGGTATAAATTTTATTTAGAAGAAATCATATTGAAAGTATTTTTTGGAGTTTCCTTTGTTACTCCAATCACTCAGCATTGTCATGAACTCAACCACAGAGTCACACGTTACTCTCTACTCTTGTCCTTGTCGCTGTCCTAGTTTGCGTTGCACGAACCTGCCATTGTTTATTTGCCTGTTTTCCTTCAGATGGACGTTTGCTTCGTTCTCAGTTTGGGCCTATGACAATCAGATGTTCTGCACATCTTTGCCCATGAGGCTCTCAGGGAGGGCTCTAGGGCTGGCATTGCCTGCAGGGTTCTGCTTTGTCACAGGGAGTTCCTGCCAGTACTTTTCAGAGTGTCTGTGCCCAGCAGCAATGCCTGAAGGTGCCCACTGAACTTTGCCCTGGCATCCGGAACTTTCTGTGTGCTTGTTTCTGTGCTGCCCCATGTTCTGGAGAATTTATTCAGGTCTGTGCTGCAAATCCATCCCACTGATTCTCTCTTTAGCTGTGTCTACACCAGCTGTTAAGCATCCCATGATGCAGCAGTGTGGGCACAGGGCAAACTTTCGAATGATGACAGCATAGGATAGAGGCTGCTCCTCCTTCCCTCTGCCCTTCCCACTGACTGTCCTCCCGGGTTCACTCCCAGCCATTCATCCCAAACTCCAGTTTATGGAATTGTCTTCACGGGAAAGCAGAAACAGCAAAAGGCCCTGCTCAGGCTCTGCCTGCATCCCCTCTTGCACACCGCCAAAGCTCTTTCCTTGGGGCCTGTGCCATCTTCCCAGCTGCCTCTCATTTTCTGTTTACTCTGCTCGATGACCGGTGGGGTGATGTATCGGCAGGGAGTCTGGTGCATTTTGGACATTGATGGACACCCCAGGCCCTACTTCCCAGACGCTGCCCCCAGCCCCTCAGCCCCAGAAGTGGATGAGTTTGCAGTAGGGCTTAGGGACTGGAGCTGTGTCACTGTGGGAGGAGCAGCCACTATCACTACAGTGTGCTCACAGTGACACGAGCCCCCACAAAATCCTCCAGTCCCTGCGGGTGTCTCCAAGTCCCTTCTCGCTACTTTGGCCCGGCTCTCCTGCAGAGACTGTGCATTCCCCGGGGTTTTTGTCTGAAAATCAGGGTGCCTTGGAGAGGAGTCTGAGCCCAGTGCTGTACAGGGGGCTCCTCCTTTGTCTTTGGGGAGTTGCGTGGGCCCTGTTTTTGGTCAATGGAAGCGCTTGCTGGTGGAGGAGACCTCCCCTCCTCTTTCTCAGGAGCCCCTGCTGATGCTGTTGCCTGGTGTTTCTCAGGGTTGATGCTGCGGTTCGGCAGTGTCTGCCCTGTTCCAGGTGGGACTGTGGGTCTGTTCTGTCTCCTTGAGGTGTTGTGGGGCCACCAGTGAAGGGCTCGGGACGTCAGCGGCTGGTCTCTGTCCCTGCGGTCTGGGCTCCGGCTCACAGCTCCCCTGCCCTCCAGGTCGGTCACTGACTCAGTTACTATCCAGCGGCCTCCATGACTGTTCCGTGGTGGCTGCAGGTCTCTTCCCAGGAGAGGCCTGTGAGAGGACCGGGATGTCTGGGAGCCCTGCATTCTCCCGTGATGTTGCTGCCTGGATCCCTCGTCTTTGAAGGGAGAGCCGAGCCTCCCTGCAGGTGCGGGCGGTGAGAGACACAGGCGGACGTGCGTCAGGGCGCTGGAGGCCGATTTATTTCAGTGCCTTCTGCCTGTGGAAGGGCTGAGCTCCCTGCTTCTGTGCACAGGGGGCTGCCCTGTAACCAGGCAGTGAGGGCAAGGGCCCAGGCCTGCATGGGAAAGACTTGGGTGAGCCTTCGTCTTGGAAATACAACAACTGGGCCTGAGATGTGGGGTACAGGGAGTGGCTGCACAGGGTGTTCTCCTGAAGGAGGGAGGAGGGAGGGAGCACACAGGTGCTGGGAGCAAATGGAGAAGGAAACGGCTGTGACCCAATGGCCAGGCGGTCCCGGTTTGGGATTGAACTGTGTGGGAAGGGCTTCCTGGCCTGTGTGTAAGTGAAAGGGGGAGGGTGCCGAGGTCTGGGGCAGGAAGCCGGGGTAGTAACCAGGTCCCGGCCCTGGGGGTCTGGAGCTTATCTTCTTCCTGTGAGCTGTGTGTGGGCGGCACCTGTGGGAGGTGCCCTGGACCTGTGGTCTGGTGGAGCCCAGGCCTCCCAGGGACAGCAGGGCACCGGGGCTGGAGGAGCCTGAGGGATCAGGTCAGCGTAGCCCTGGGGCACTGCCTCCACCTGTGACTAGTGCTGCTGTGGGGATCTGGGCATGAGGCCCCTTCACCCAGGAGGCGTGAGTGAGACCCTAAGTCCATACCCCATAGGGGGCTCGGACCCTCCTGCAGAGGGGCTGGGCAGGGGTGGGTGGCTGGGTGCAGGTGGGAGGTGGGGAGCCCAGTCCTTCCCAGACGCACCCCGCTCTGCTCCAGGGTGTGTGCTCGGGCACTGCAGGGTGACTGGGCCTGAGCTGCCTCGTGCATATGGTGGTTGCATTCCCAGAACTGGGACTGAGGCCCTGTGGGGTCTGGGGAGGAATCCGAAGGGGGCTCCATGGAGGACCTGCCTTGGATGACACCCCTATCTTGGGGAAGACATGGGGTCCAGCTGGGAGGAAGGTGAGTGTGCCACCTCCTGGGGGTCTTCCTGGGACCCTCTCAGCCTGGGGGCTCTGTGCTTGGCGACCTCCCAGAAGTTCCCCGGAAGTGGGGAGTCATCAGCGTCGGGGTCCCCCAGGGTATTGGGGCGTCTCTGCTCCTGGAGTCGGCTCTGGATGTGGGTTTGTGCCTGTTCTGCCTGGGGTTGATGTTGGGAGGCGCCGCTGATCCCCGTCTCTCTGAGGATGTTTGTCAGAAGGGTCAGCTCCAGCCAGGGGCCCTGGGCCAGGGCAGAAGGATGGGATCAAGCCCCTGCCCCGACCCGCCAGAGCCCCCGGCCCTTGTCCTCCCATCCAGTGGGGACACCGTGGGGCTCCGGGTACCAGGGGTCATGGGAGCCGGCAGGACATGGGCTCGGGCGGCTGCTCCCCTCTCTGGCTGGGCCTCTGGCAGTGGCCATGGGACAGTTTTGGACACAGCTTTTCTCACAGGGGTCGTTCCAGTTATACCCACTGTGACTCGGGGCTGTTCAGAACCTGACGAGGCGCCCTGAGCTCTGGGGCCTTCTGGGTGGGGGCTGGGCTTGTGGGCGGGGTCTCCTATGGGGGCTCCAGAGGCTGTGACTCGTTTTGAGTATGGGGTGAGCACTGGGAACCCCAGCTAGTGGAGCACCCACAGAGACTGGGGCCTGCACACATTCCACCCAGTGTGTGGGCTGGGCCTAGGCCCCTCTGGGCCGGTTGGCCTCAACGGGGAGGGTGCTCAGGTCCTGCCTGGCTCCTCCTTGGGGTAGAGGGGACCCATCTCCTGGCCCTGGACCTCGTCAGGCTGCCCCTGTTCTTGCAGAAATTCCAGACAGTGGAGGGTGCCCCGGAGGGGAGACGTCTGCTGGCCTGGGTGTCAGGTGCAGCCTCAGATCCTAAAGGTGTCCCTGCTCTCTCTGGGTTCTGCTGACTTGGGACGGGGTTTCCGCCCTGGCGAGTGTCACTGTGGTACCAGCTGCTGCTATATCCCACTGTGACACAGACACCTTCAGAAACCTCCTGGTCTGTTTGGGGGCCTTCCCTTACTGGACTCAGCACCCCCGGTCTGGTCTGGCCTTGACGGGGCATCTCTCAACCCTGGCTCTGGGGGGCCTGCCCCTCTGTCTGGTGTCTGGAGTGGGGGGTCTGAGGCAGAGGCTAGCTGCCTAATTGCCTGCAGGGACTGGAGACAGGCGTTCCTCCCAGGGCAGGACCAGCGGTCCTGGATGGAGCTGAGGTCTGTGCCTGTATTGGGGCCCCATATCCTGCTCCTCCGTGGCTCTGAGCTCCTCGTGGCAGGACCTCCTTGGAGTGCTGGGTTCATCCTGTCTGGGAGGGGCTGCCGCCTAGGCCTGACACTGCAGTGCAGAGCTCACTGAGGGGCTTTTGGGTCTGGCCTGGGCTGCTGTGGGGGTATTCCACTGTGAGAGGGTCCCACAGAGAATCTCCCATCCTGCTTGTCCTCCCAGAGCCTGGAGGGGGCTGGATCTGGGGATCCCGGAGGAGGATCCTGGACCCAGGGGAGGGGGCCCTCTTCACTGACCTCCCCTCCCTCCATCCTTCCCTCCCCGAAGCTGCTCTGGCAGCCCCCCACACCCCAGCATCTGTCTGCACTGGCTCTGCCGGCTCTGGTGTGGGTGGGACTTAGGAAGGTGTGGATGACCTGTGGCTAGGGTGGAAAGGAGGTGGGCAGGTCAGTGGGTCACCGGCCGTGGAGTGGGCTCATCCAGGACGGTGGAGCACCCGTGGAGCCCTGAGCCCTTCCGACACCATCCCTGGTCTTTCTCCGCAGCCTGCCACTGTGGGAGCCCTCGGCAGGGTGGAGCATACCCTCTAGGAGGCTGGCACTTCCCTGGGTTCATGAAGTCAGAGCCTCCCACCCATTGGTGCAGGAGGCTTCATCCCTCAGCCCCTCCTGATGGCTTCCTGGGGATTCCAGATTCCCTTGGGGAG
>NW_020259216.1:0-9987 GCF_003255815.1 Theropithecus gelada | reverse complement strand
TCACACACCGGGGCCTATCATGGGGAGGGGGGAGGGGGGAGGGATTGTATTGGGAGTTATAACTGATGTAAATGACGAGTTGATGGATGCAGCAGACCAACATGGCATAAGTATACATATGTAACAAACCTGCACGTTATGCACATGTACCCTACAACTTAAAGCATAATAATAATAAATAAATTTTTAAAAAAAATTAAAAAAAAAAAAAAACATTAAGTGTACTTAATGTGCACAGCAACCGCCTGGGTAAAATTCAAAACCTGGATAAGACAGAATATTAGCTTAATAAAAAGGAGGATGGCGACTAGATGATTCTACCCTTACTATTTTATTTTCTACCTTAAGAAGAAATGCAGGGGGTGACATAAAAGGCAAGGATATAACCCCATTATCAAAGACTGAAAGAGCCCTAGAAAGCCCGGGATCTGTTTAAGGAAAGAAATGTATTCTGACAGCTAAAGTCTACACTTAACTGAGGGAGAATCCTTGTGGCCTTGAAGTTTCATCTTCTTGAGCCTCTTTGGGATCTGCATTCCTGCAGCACTTGTAATGTATTATCTAGCTCACTAATACACCTCTTGGCAAACAGCCTGGTATTGTTTCTTCTCTGTTCACATGGGAGAGCAGGTATGAGCCTGGTTTTACCGAACTGCCTGAGCTTGAGTTTCAGGTTCTTGTTCATTGCATGTCTAACCTCAAGTAGGTTATTTAACTTCTCTATACCTTAAATTTTCTCATCTGTAAGATGAAGATAGTATTATCAATATACAAGAATATTGTAATAGTTTGTCTAGACAACGTACATAAAGTACTTAAAATGATTCCTTGTACATTCTATAGACTCAGTAAACATTAGCTCTAATTATATTTACAAGCATCTTCTTACCTTAATGAGATTGTATATTTACTGAAGACTAAGTGCTTGGAGTGGAGTAGCCACTCGCCAAACGTCACTCTTTTATTTACCAAGTAAGAAGGAACAACCTCCTTAAAATGCTTTGCCCTGTTTAACTACATGAAGACACTGGCTGCCAGACTCACACAAAATAAATATTTATGCAAATGAAAAGGAGAAGATGCCACATATATCTATAATAAAAATAAATACATTAACTAGGTTGTGTCACATTTATATCCTTTACAATGCACTTCCATATCCATTACTTTATTTTACACCTGTGGAAGCTGCAACTCAGAAAGTTTAGGCGATTCACCAGAAGTCATTCACCTAAAAGTGACGAAGCAAGAATTTAAACACATCTTTCCTGAATAGGAAACCCTTTCCATTTATCCCCCTAGTTTCTTTTGAAGCATCAGGCATGCAGCCATCTCAAACCCAACTCTTACACTTCCTAACTTACAGATGGTTGTATTTTAACCTTTTATTTGTAGGTTGGTTGCACTAGGACTCACAATGTATCTTATCATACACACAGTATTATGGCAGTTAAATCCCTACTCCAGTCCACAAAAACCTCTGTAACTCACATGTACCTGAGATCAGAAACCATGTTTTAATCATATTTCTCTCTGATTGCACCTAGAACAGTACCTTACACATACTAGCTATTCAGTGTTTCCTACATTGGCCGGTTAAGTCTGGAAGAGGGCGGCTTTAATTTCTTAACTTAAAGGCACCATTATTCAGTGAGACTTGGAGTCAGACAGTGTTGGCCTTGAGTCTCTACCTTAGAACTTTTGGAGTAATAGCCAGCAAATTCACCCTCCAGAACCTTGGTTTACTTATATTAAAAGTCAGAATAATGTATGGATTATTTAACATTATTTAATGAACACACTTGGCACAGTGCTTAGTGCATTGTTGGTTTTTAATTAAATTCATTGATTTTTTATTTATTTTTAATTTTAATTACTTTTGATACATAATAGTGTATATATTCAAAGAATATATGTGATGTTTTGATACAGGCATACAATGCATAATAATAACATCAGGGTTATAGGGGTGTCCATTAACTCAAGTATTTATTGTTTCTTTGTGTTAACAGCATTCCAATTCCACTCTTTTGGTTATTCCAAAATATACAATAAATTATTGTTGACTATAGTCAACTGTTGTGCTATCAACTCCTAGATCTTATTCAGTCTATCTAACTTTATTTTTGCACCCATTAATTGTCCCCACGCCACACCCCCACCCCCACTGCTACCCTTCCCAGCCCTTGGTAATCCTCATTCTACTTTCTATCTCCATGAGTTCAATTGTTTTCATTTTTAGCTCCCACATATAAGTGGGGACATGCAAAATTTGTCTTTTTGTGCCAGGTTTATTTCACTTAATGTAATATCCTTCAGTTCTGTCCATGTTGTTTCAAATGATAGGATTTTATTATTTCTTTGGCCGAATAACACTCCAGTAAATATATGTATCACATTTTCTTCATTCATCTGTTGATGTACACTTTGAATGATTCTAAATCTTGGCTATTGAGAATAATGCTACAATTAACATGGGAGTACAGATATCTCTTCAATATACTGATTTTCTTACTGTTATCTACAGTGTCTGTACTAATTTACATTCCCAACAACAGCGTACGAGAGTTCCTCTTTCTCCACATCCTCACCATATGCAGAATGAAACTAAACCTCTATCTCTCACCATATATAAAATCAAATGAAAATGGATTAAAGATTTAAGTCCAATATCTCAAACTGTGACACTACTAACAGAAATCAGTTCAGAAATGCTCCAGTACATTGGACTGCACAAACATTTATTAAATAATACCTCAAAAGCACAGGCAACAAAGCAAAAATGGACAAATGGGATCACATCAAGTTTAAAAGCTTCTGCACAGCAAAGAAAACAATCAACAAGATGAAGAGACAACTCACATAATGGGATAAAATACTTGCAAGCTATCCATCTGACAAGGTGTTAATAACCAGAATGTATAAAGAGCTCAAATGACCTGATAGGAAAACTCAAATAATCCAGTTAAAGAATGTACAAAACATTCAAACAGACATTTCCTAAAGAAGACATACACATGGCCAACGGGTGTATGAAAAAGTGCTCAACATCAATATCATCAGAGAAATGCAAATAAAAACTACAAGGAGCTATTATCTCACCCCAGTTAAAATGGTTTTCATCCAAAAGACAGACAATAATGAACACTGGTGAGGTTGTGGAAAAGGGGGAACCCTCATTAAATGCATTGAACATTTTATATGAAACTGCAGAGTTCCACTTAGGGACACCAAGCAGTCATAATGCTTGTTTTATTCTTATGACTTGCATTGGTGAGGAAAACACTTCTTTAGATACCCACCTTTTCTCCTTTTTCATATATAATCTCTAACAATATAAAAGAACAATAACATGTACTTTTTTTCTGGAGTAACTATCATCCGTTGGCATAGTTCCAGGCACTTTGCATCCATAGTCTCATTTAATCCACACTACAACTCTTTTTCTCCAAGAAAGATGCTTTGTAAGTAAAAAACAAATTTCTGCTAGATATTGTTAAATATTACCTGTCTTGAGATCTATGAGATTTATTTTATTTTATCCTATTTTAAATCAACTTAAATTTTATATTCAGGAGGTATATATGCAGTTTGTTACATGAGTATATTGCATGATGCTGAGGTATGGGATCCAAAAAACCCTGTCACTCAGAGAATAAGCACAGTACCAAATAGTTAGTTTCTCAACCCTCGTACCATTTCCTCTTCTGATAGTCCATAGTTCTGTTTGTTTGTTTGTTTTTTGAGATGGAGTCTCTCTCTGTTGCCCAGGCTGGAGTGCAGTGGCGCAATCTCTGCTCACTGCAACCTCTGCCTCCTAGGTTCAAGCGATTCTCCTGCCTCAGCCTCCCAAGTAGCTGGGACTGTAGTCACACGCCACATGTCAGGCTAATTTTTGTATTTTTGTAGAGATGGGGTTTTGCCATGTTGGCCTAGTCTCAAACCCCTGACCTCAAGTGATCCACCTGCCTTGACCTCCCAAAGTGCTAGGATTACAGGCGTGAGCCACCATGCCTGTCTGGTAGTTTCTACTGTTGCCATCTTTATTTCCGTGTGTGCCCAGTGTTTAGCTCTCACTTGTAAATGAGAACATGCAGTACTTGGTTTTCTGTTCCTGAGTTAATTCACCTTGGATAATTGCCTCCAGCTGCATTCATGTTGCTGCAAAAGACATGATTTTTGTTCTTTTTAATGTTAGCGTAGTATCACATGGTGTAAGTGTGCCACATTTTCTTTATCCAAGCCATAGTTTATGGCCACCAACGTTGTTTTCATGTCTTTTCTATTGTGAATAGTGCTGCAATGAACATATGCATACTACAACTCTTAAAAGAGAGATATCATTAACCTTATTTTACAGAAAAGGGAACTGTGGATCAAAGAAATTTAGAACCTTCTCCAATGTTAGAGAGTTTGTTGACGGCAGAATACAAATTAACCTGTTTCTTATATCATAAAGCTTCATGTTCTTTCTACTGTAGCCACTAATATGTTCACAGGTGATGTGAATCATGAAGCTTTGTATGCCTAAATGAATAAAACAAGATTGATTTGTATTTAAGAAATAAAATTAATCCATAGTTCTAGTTAGTTATCCATTCTTGACATTTTATACCAGGAATGAGGGCATGGGCTGAGGGCTTAGTGGAGACACATAGTAAGTTACTGCAGCAGGGTCATGGGATGGTGTAAAACCAACCAGTAGCGATGGCAAAAGATGAGAGAGTCTCTTGGATATTTTCTCCTGATTTTAACTTCTAGGAGCTACTCTGCCATGGAATTTGTGCAATATTTAGGATGAAATAAACAACATTTCAACAAATTTAGTTTAAAGATCTGATTGACTTTCATTAGCAGCTCATGATTCAGGCAGTGCCTTAAATAAAGAATAAGCTAAGTACTCTGTTGGGCATGGCGGAACTATTGGTTTTTATAAATAAGCTTGAGTAGAAACAAAGAAACAAAATTATACAAAAAGTGGATTGATTACCACCAGCTTACTTCAGGTTGCTTTCATTGTAAAGGTTAAAGCTGAAATAACTTCCTTGATACACAGGCTAAACTGGTCTGTTTGGGGATTTGGCTATCAGCTCTCTCCTGATTTCTCAAAAGGTCAGAAAAACAACTTAGTTTGTTTATTGACATGAAACTTGAGCATGAGTGACTCCATTTTGGCTTGGTCTTTTGGGGCATAGTGCAGGAGCTCAGTCCAAATAAATGGTCTCCCATAAATTTTAATTAACAAGGGATGGAGCATGAAGTTGCAGGTTCAGACTATTTTGAAAGGAGGGAAAGGAGACCAGAGGTGTCTAGTTTCTAACTTGAAAATGAAAGAGAAGTGGGAGCTCCACATAGAAAACATAATATTTAGTACAGTCCTTTAGGATAACACAGACTGAGTTTCAATCTTTGTTTTAACATGTTTTATTTGAATGACATTGGGGATATTATTTCATTTTTCCAAACCCAATTTTCTCATCCAGGAGATATGGAAAATAATAGTACTCACTACATAGGATTGCTTAAATGATTAAATGAGTTAGTGCTATACTTGTAATGTTTCTGTGTTTAAAAAAAAAAATTATCTTGAAATCTAAATCCCTAAGGTGATGGTATTACCTTTGGAAGGTGATCAGTTCATGATGGCTTTGCTATCATAAATGGGATTAGTGTCCTTGTAAAAAAAAAAGGTTGAAAAGGTTTCTTTGCCTCTTTTACACTTTTCACCATGTGAGAACCTAGCAAGAGGCATCATCTATGAAGCAGAGAGTGAGTCTTCAGCAGACATTGAATCTACTGGCACCTTAAACTTGGACTACCCAGCCTCCAGAACTGTGAAAAATAAACTTCTATTATTTATAAAAATTATCCAGTCTAAAGTATTCTGCTAAAGCCGCTTGAATAAACTAGATATAGTGAAGAAACAATTATTGTTTCCCCACACCTTACAAAGACAGATAGTGAACACCAATTAATTAGACAGAACCAGGCACAGAAAATGTCCTCAATTAATGTTAACCATTATGATGACGATAATGATGATGTTGATGACAACAGTGATCATGATGAGCAGGATGATAGTTCCTATCATTGTTATGACAATCACTCTTACAATGGCAACTCAAGGTTTGTGGAAGCCATTTATACATAAGGGACACAAGTCTAGCATATGCGATAGCTGAATGAAATATTAGTATGAGAGGTTTTATGTTTACATCCTATGAGTATGAAGGCTAAAATAAAGTACAAAGGCAGCCATGAGGAAAGCTGAAATGGGACCCTAAATTTGTCTATGGATATTCCATAAAGTCAATAATTCACTGACAGAGAATTCATGAGCTCAGTTCAGCATTAACAGAAAATTTTATAAAAAGGTAAGAAAAGAGGACTTTAAATATTTCAAAGTACTAAATATCCCACATCCCCAAAGATACAGAGATAGGAGAGATGAATCTATTTGAATGAAAGATAAACTCACAGAAGGTGATGTTGAGAGATTAATTTCATTATTACTAGTGTATGGTAAATTATTTGCATTTTACTCAGGTATAACCATAGTCAGACATTCTGCTCTTGCTGATGTAAATTTGAACACAATCTTGTAATAACTTTCATGAATTATGCTGTAATAATACCCTCATTAATAGGAGTGGTAGTTGAGGTTGCTTAATGTCTAACACAAATACTAGACAAAGAGCCGAGAAATCACTTACAGGGTTTACAGATGAAAGCTGCCCACCACCTCTTAAGTTTTGTGAAATTGTCAGTCAGTGTCTCCCTACAGAGATCCTTTTTGGACGGGGGAGGAGAAGAGGAAAAAGGAGACTGTGATACAGCCTACTCATTGTTGCAAAATTACAATTATTGTTTCTCCACACCTTACAAACATTTCACACAGTTTTACACAGTCCATGCCACAAAACATACCAAGCAAACAACTGACGCATTAGTTAAGAGGCCTTCCATTTTACTTTGACAGTTCACGATAATGGAATTTAATTGTGCAAAAAGCAGAATAATTTTAGCTTAATGTCATTAGGTTCATTCAAACTGGAAATCAGGGACATATTTAACAAAGGTTTTGAAACTTCTTTTGAAATCAGGAAGCTGCTCTGCACAGATAAGAGGAGAGGTTTAAGAATTCTCTATCTGAAATTTCAAGGTTTTTTTCCATCTGCTTTTTCAAATTAACTGGTAATTATCCAGAAAGGCACATAATAGCACAGAAATGACAGAAGCCAACAAAGGTTTTCCTAAGATATGTAAATTGTCAGTGATCAGCAAGGTGCAACAGAAAGGCTTTCTACAGCACAATTATTTATGCTAGTTCAGCTTGCATTTAGGTAGCAGTGAAGGTCTGTTACAGAGAAGCTCCTTATCATGGACCCTGCACATTAGCTTCCACCAGCACTAAGAAAACATGGCAAAAAGGTTGCTTAAAAGACTGGTGATTGTTCCTTATGTAGAAATTGTTTTCCAAAAAACAATATTTTTTCCACCTACCTGCATATTAAACAATATAAATTTCCTTTATTTTTCTAGCATGCTATAGTTATTATATACTTTCCAGTTAATATTTACATATGAGTTTGTTCCCTCTATGAATGTGGATCTTCTCAAGACCCTATATACAATCAAACTATGTATCCTATGGGCAATCCATGAGTTTCTGGGACACTTTTAGAGCATATGCCTTCCTTATAGAGCCTCTTTCTGCCTGTAAAGGTTTCCCATGACCCATAAAAAAGAATATCCTGGCAAATCTGACTTGTCCAAAGCCCTTGATTTATTCAGTTAATACATTCTCTGGTCTCAAAGTCCTTGATTTATTCACTTAATACATTCTCTGCTCTCTTAACAATTTTCAAAAGCTCAGTAATTTTCCTGATATATAAAAGGAACCTAATAAGCAATAACAACATAAAACTTAAAATAGTGATAATATTACTTACAACTATTATTTATGGAATGTTTACTAAAAGAAACAAATTAACTCATTATATGTTTACAACAACCCTATGAGATGCTTATTATTCTCCCAAGTTTACAGATGATAAAAGATACTCAGAAAAGCTAATTAACATGTCCAAGAACAAACTTTGTAGATACTAACTTAAAATTTAGATCCCAGGTCTATTTTATCTCTAAAGTCTATTATGTTAATCACTAGATGACATTATCTCTACAATGAGTATGTGTTGAAGAAAAAAAATAAATGATGGCATTCCTTATTACTTACCTCTCTCCAGAAGTTCCCTGTTTCTATCTGTCTCACTTCTCCTTTTAGGTATTCCATTCATTTCTTTTCCATTCCCAGCTTTGACTCTGCCTATGGATCTATACCACGCCTCAGCTCAAAGATTCTATGAGAAGCCGTCCAGATGAAATCCTAGACTTCACAAGACCCTTGAAGCCTCTCCCCTTGAATCCTGTTCTATAGGTTGTCATAGTCTTCCTGGTCTTGTACGTAGGGTCTAAATATTGTTGAAAACAAAATATAATCGTCAAGAGAGTATTAAGCATTCCTTTGAAATTATATTTTCCATAAATAAAGTATTCACCAAACTGAACTCTTTTGTTCTGGCCCTGTTGGGAGGCAGTCAATACTATACAACAGTCTATCTTAGGTTTAAAAATTGTTTCTGCTTTTTTAAGATGCTCTTCCAAAGACAGGATATTTCCATGAAAGTAAATTTTATTTTATTTTATCTTCATTCTTTCCTCAAATATCACTAGATCTAGGGATATAGCAAATGTTTCTAAAGAGAGCAACCAAACTATTAAGCCTCAGGATAAGGTTTAATATTAACATTAGCTACATTTAAAAGTACTTGCATAATGAGATAGTATTTCTGGGTCTTCCTCTCTCCCAAACTCTCCCCACCATCAATAATATTGCCTAAAATTGTACATTTTAACTTCCAAGCATGTTTGAATATAAGGAGATCATAATCATCAATTTTAGTTCCTTTAGAGTTTTACAAGTGAGGTAATTGAAGTCAATAGAGGCAAAGCAGCACAGCTCATCAGAGGCTGAAGAGGCATGATGTACAGGGCATGTCAGCTATGTTTGACTTAACTAAAATTTCCATCTACACGAAATTTTTCTAATCAAATTTCTTGCACAAGGATGCAATTTCAGGCCAGTGTTTTTGTGCGATGTTTGTTTATACCAGAATGACCACAGGTGGAAACAGAATGTTCAAATAACCCAAAGAAAAATAAATTGTACAGTGACTCATGATGTAGTCTGACAAAAGGAGGTTTGCCAAATTAAAGTAATAGTAATTAATAACAACTACTATATTAAATGTGCCAGATTCCAGAATTTTAGCTGGAAAATATAAAAAGGATTGTTGAGTAGAAAATACAAAAAGAGAGCAGACACACAGAGAAAAGCAAGAACTCCATGGTGGAAGTAGATGTGTCATGAAAGAGAAATACCAGAAGAAGGGAGAGGGAAGGGAGGGGGAAGGGGAAAAGGTGGAGAAGGAGGAGTAGGAGGTGAGACTTTGAAGCCAGGTGGAGACAGACAGACAGAGAGAGAGAAAAAGAGAGAGAGAGCAAGCAAACATTTATTCATAGACATGCTGCTTTGGACCCTAAAGGCTTCCTACTTCTAATACAGTTCATATGGATTTTGATAACAAATTTCATTTTTCTTATGTTGGTCCCAGTGACTCTCTTGGAACCCAAAGACTTTAAGAAGTACATATGTAAACCAAAGCCATTTGATTTCTGTAGATACAAAAAAGATGAAACATACTCTATTCTTTTTTTTTTTTTAATTTATTTATTATTATTATACTTTAAGTTGTAGGGTACATGTGCATAACGTGCAGGTTTGTTACATATGTATACTTGTGCCATGTTGGTCTGCTGCACCCATCAACTCGTCATTTACATCAGGTATAACTCCCAATGCAATCCCTCCCCACTACCCCCTCCCCATGATAGGCCCCGGTGTGTGATGTTCCCCTTCCTGAG
>NW_020259215.1:0-5303 GCF_003255815.1 Theropithecus gelada | reverse complement strand
ATATCCTCAGATGAAATCTGGAAACAAGCTTTCTGAGAAACTGCTTAGTGTTCTGTTAATTCATCTCACAGAGTTACATCTGTGTTTAGTGGGTCTCTTTGCTAGCCTTATTTATGTGGAATCTGAGAACAGATATTTCGGATGCCTTAGAAGATTATAGGGCCAAATGAAATATCCTCCGATAACAAAGAGAAAGAAGCTTTCTGAGAAACTTCTTTGTGTTCTGTGAAATCATCTCACAGAGTTACAGCTTTCCCCTCAAAAGCTGTTGGCTAAGACAGTTCTTGTGGAATTGGCAAAGTGGTATTTGGAAGCCCATACAGGGCTATGGTGAAAAAGGAAATATCCTCAGATGAAATCTGGAAAGAAGCTTTCTGAGAAACTGCTTAGTGTTCTGTTAATTCTTCTCACAGAGTTACATCTGTATTTCGTGTATCTCTTTGCTAGCCTTATTTTGGTGGAATCTGTGAACAGATATTTTGGATCCCTTTGAAGATCATTGGGCCAAAGGAAATATCCTCCGATAACAAAGAGAAAGAAACTTTCTGAGAAATTTCTTTGTGTTCTGTGAAATCATCTCACAGAGTTACAGCTTTCCCCTCGAGAAGCCTTTCGCTAAGAAAGTTCTTGTGGAATTCGCAAAGTGACATTTGGAAGCCAATAGCGGGCTATGGTGAAAAAGAAAATATCCTGCGAGAAAAACTGGAAAGAAGCTTTCAGAGAAACTGCTTTGTGATGTGTGACTTCTACTGACTCAGTTACACCTGTAATTCGTGGATCTCTTTGCTAGCCTTATATCTGTGGAATCTGAGAACAGATACTTCGGATCCTATTGAAGACTATAGGGCCAAAGGAAATATCCTCCGATAACAAAGAGAAAGAAGCTTTCTGAGAAACTTCTTTGTGTTCTGTGAAATCATCTCACAGAGTTAGAGCTGTCCCCTCAAGAAGCCTTTCGCTAAGACAGTTCTTGTGGAATTGGCAAAGTGATATTTGGAAGCCCATAGTGGGCTATGGTGAAAAAGGAAATATCCTCAGATGAAATCTGGAAAGAACCTTATGAGAAACTGCTTAGTGTTCTGTTAATTCATTTCACTGTGTTACATCTGAATTTCGTGAATCTCTTTGCTAGCCTTGTTTCTGTGGAATCTGAGAGCAGATATTTCGGATCCCTTTGACGACTATAGTGCCAAATAAAATACTCTCCGATAACAAAGAGAAAGAAGCTTTCTGAGAAACTTCTTTGTGTTTTGTAAAATCATCTCAGAGAGTTACAGCTTTCCCATCAAGAAGCCTTTCGTTAAGACAATTCTTGGGGAAGTGGCAAAGTGATATTTGGAAGCCCATAGAGGGCTATGGTGAATAAGGAAATATCCTCAGATGAAATCTGGAAAGAAGCTTTCTGAGAAACTGCTCTGTGATGTGAGACTTCCACTCACAAAGTTACATCTGTATTTCGTGGATCTCTTTGCTAGCCTTATTTCTGCGGAATCTGAGAACAGATATTTCGGATCCCTTTGAAGACTATAAGGCGAAAGGAAATATCCTCCGATAACAAAGAGAAAGAAGCTTTCTGAGAAACTTCTTTGTGTTCTGTGAAATCACCTCACAGAGGTACAGCTTTACACTCAAGAAGCATTTCGCTAAGACAGTTCTTGTGGAATTGGCAGTGTGATATTTGGAATCTCATAGATGGCTATGGTGAAAAAGGAAATATCCTCAGATGACATCTGGAAAGAAGCTTTCTGAGAAACTGCTTGGTTTTCTTTTAATTCATCTCACAGAGTTATATCTCTGTTTCGTGGATCTCTTTGCTACCCTTATTTCTGTGCAATCTGAGAAGAGATATTTCGCGTCCCTTTGAAGACTATTGGGCCAAGGGGCATATCCTCCGATAGCAAAGAGAAAGAAGCTTTCTGAGAAACTTCTTTGTGTTCTGTGAAATCATCTCACAGAGTTACAGCTTTCCCCTCAAAAAGCCTTTCGCTAAGACAGTTCTTGTGGAATTGGCCAAGTTTTATTTGGAAGTCCATAGAGGGCTACGGTGAAAAAGCAAATATCCTCAGATGAAATCTGTAAAGAAGCTTTCTGAGAAACTGCTTAGTGTTCTGCTAATTCATCTCACAGAGTTACATCTCTGTTTCGTGGATCTCTTTGCTACCCTTATTTCTGTGCAATCTGGGAACAGATATTTCGGATCACTTTGAAGACTATAGGGCCAAGGGGCATATCCTCCGATAACAAAGAGAAAGAAGCTTTCTGAGAAACTTCTTTGTGTTCTGTGAAATTATCTCACAGAGTTACCGCTTTCCCCTCAAGAAGCCTTTCGCTAATACAGTTCTTGTGGAATTGGTAAAGTGATATTTGGAAGCCCATAGAGGGCTATGGTGAAAAAAGACATATCCTCAGATGAAATCTGGAAAGAAGATTTCTGAGAAACTGCTTAGTGTTCTGTTAATTCATCTCACAGAGTTACATCTCTGTTTCCTGGATCTGTTTGTTAGCCTTATTTCTGTGGAATCTGAGAACAGATATTTCGGATCCCTTTGAAGACTAATGGGCCAAAGGAAATATCCTGTGATAACAAAGAGAAAGAAGCTTTCTGAGAAACTTCTTTGTGTTCTGTAAAATTATGTCACAGAGTTACAGCTTTCCCCTCAAGAAGCCTTTCGTTAAGACAATTCTTGGGGCAGTGGCAAAGTGATATTTGGAAGCCCATAGAGGGCTATGGTGAAAAAGGAAATATCCTCAGATGAAATCTGGAAAGAAGCTTTCTGAGAAACTGCTTAGTGTTCTGTTAGTTCATCTCCCAGAGTTGCATGTGTATTTTGAGGATCTCTTTGCTAGCCTTATTTCTGTGGAATCTGAGAACAGATATTTAGGATCCTGTTGAAGACTATAGGGCCAAAGGAAATATCCTCCGATAACAAAGAGAAAGAAGATTTCTGAGAAACTTCTTTGTGTTCTGTGAAATCATCTCCCAGAGTTACAGCTTTCCCCTCAAGAAGCCTTTCGCTAAGACAGTTCTTGTGGAATTGGCAAAGTGATATTTGGAAGCCCATAGAGGGCTAAAGTGAAAAAGGAAATATCCTCAGATGAAATCTGGAAAGAAGCTTTCTGAGAAACTGCTTAGTGTTCTGTTAATTCATCTCACAGAGTTACATTTGTATTTCGTGGATCTCTTTGCTAGGTTATTTCTGTGGAATCTGAGAACAGATATTTCGGATCCCCTTGGAGAGTATAGGGCCAAAGGAAATATCCTCCGATAACAACGACAAAGAAGTTTTCTGAGAAACTTCTTTGTGTTCTGTGAAATCATCTCACAGAGTTACAGCTTTCCCCTCAAGAAGCCTTTCGCTAAGACAGTTCTTGTGCAGTTGGCAAAGCATTATTTGGAAGCCCATAGAGGGCTATTTTGAAAAACGGAAATATTCTCAGATGAAATCTGGAAAGAAGCTTTCTGAGAAACTGCTCTGTGATGTGAGACTTCCACTCACAAAGTTAAATCTGCATTTCGTGGATGTCTTTGCTAGCGTTATTTCTGTGGAATCTGAGAACAGATATTTCGGATCCCTTTGAAGACTATAGGGCCAAAGGAGATATCCTCCGATAACAAAGAGAAAGAAGCTTTCTGAGAAACTTCTTTGTGTTCTGTGAAATCATCTCCCAGAGATACAGCTTTCCCCTCAAGAAGACTTTCGCTAAGACAGTTCTTTTGGAATTGGCAAAGTGATATTTGGAAGCCCATAGAGGGCTACTGAGAAAAAGGAAATATCCTCACATGAAATCTGGAAAGAAGCTTTCTGAGAAACTGATTTGTGATGTGAGACTTCCACTCACAAAGTTACATCTGCATTTCGTGTATCTCTTTGCTAGACTAGTTTCTGTGGAATCTGAGAACAGATATTTCGGATCCCTTTGAAGATTATATGGCCAAAGGAAATATCCTCCGATAACAAAGAGAAAGAAGCTTTCTGAGAAACTTCTTTGTGTTCGGTGAAATCATCTCCCAGAGATACAGCTTTCCCCTCAAGAAGACTTTCGCTAAGACAGTTCTTTTGGAATTGGCAAAGTGATATTTGGAAGCCCATAGAGGGCTACTGTGAAAAAGGAAATATCCTCACTTGAAATCTGGAAAGAAGCTTCCTGAGAAACTGCTTTGTGATGTGAGACTTCCACTCACAAAGTTACATCTGCATTTCGTGGATCTCTTTGCTAGCCTTATTTCTGTGGAATCTGAGAACAGATATTTGGGATCCCTTTGAAGATTATATGGCCAAAGGAAATATCCTCCGATAAAAAAGAGAAAGAAGCTTTCTGAGAAACTTGTTTGTGTTCTGTGAAATCATCTCCCAGAGTTACAGCGTTCCCCTCAGGAAACCTTTCGCTAAGACAGTTCTTGTGGAATTGGCAAAGTGATATTTGGAAGCCCATAGAGGGCTATGGTGAAAAAGGAAATATCCTCACATGAAATCTGGAAAGAAGCTTTCTGAGAAACTGCTTAGTGTTCTGTTAATTCATCTCACAGAGTTACATCTGTATTTCGTGGATCTCTTTGTTAGCCTTATTTCTGTGGAACCTGAGAACAGATATTTCGGATCCCTTTGAAGAATATAGGGCCAAAGGAAATGTCCTCCGATAAGAAAGAAAAAGAAGCTTTCTGAGAGACTCCTTTGTGTTCTGTGAAATCATCTCCCAGAGTTACAGCTTTCCCCTCAACAAGCCTTTAGCTAAGACAGTTCTTGTGCAATTGGCAAAGCATTATTTGGAAGCCCATAGAGGGCTATTTTGAAAAACGGAAATATTCTCCGATGAAATCTGGAAAGAAGCTTTCTGAGAAACTGCTCTGTGATGTGAGACTTCCACTCAAAAAGTTAAATCTGCATTTCGTGGATGTCTTTGCTAGCCTTATTTCTGTGGAATCTGACAACAGATATTTCGGATTCCTTTGAAGACTATAGGGAAAAAGGAAATATCCTCCGATAACAAAGACAAAGAAGCTTTCTGAGAAACTTCTTTGTGTTCTGTGAAATCATCTCCCAGAGATACAGCTTTCCCCTCAAGAAGACTTTCGCTAAGACAGTTGTTTTGGAATTGGCAAAGTGATATTTGGAAGCCCATAGAGGGCTACTGTGAAAAAGGAAATATCCTCACATGAAATCTGGAAAGAAGCTTTCTGAGAAACTGCTTAGTGTTCTGTTAATTCATCTCACCGAGTTACATCTGTATTTCTTGGATCTCTTTGCTAGCCTTATTTCTGTGGAATCTGAGAACAGATATTTCGGATCCCTTTGAAGACTGTA
>NW_020259214.1:0-5304 GCF_003255815.1 Theropithecus gelada | reverse complement strand
CCAACACTATTATTAACAGATAATTAAACTTTTAAAAAGTTGAAAAAGACATTTTTCATGCAGAAGAATTTCAAACATCTTCAGTTAATAATCCTCCCATAAAGTAGGTGAAATTTAAAGAATTATGCTGTGATTGTGGCCAGAGATTAGAGACACAAGTTTTTTTATTAGAGTTGATTTTGTAATTAGTTTTAGAATAATACCAGAAGTATAATCTATGGAAAATTAAAATTATTTTATCCAAGTTTATACACACATGCACACACACACCTAAGTGTGTATATACATACATATATGTGTGTATATGAACATTTTTCTGCCACAGACACTGATAAAGCAGTGAAAAGACAACTACAGACTTGGAGAATACACTTCCAAATCACATATTTGTCAAATGGCTTTATGTTAACTAGGTAGATGAATTTTATATTGGGTATGTAAGGAAACATACAACTGATCAAAAGAAAACAGTTAAATGAAAAATGAGAATATCAAAATAGACACTTTATCATAATTACATAAAAATAATTAAATATAAAATTTTAATTAGACACGTGCATTTAAACAACAATGGGATACCACTAATAATCTAGTAGAATGGTTAAAATACACAATATTCATACTGCCAAATGGCAATAAGAATGAGGAAGAACCGAGATCTATCATGCATTGCTGGCATGAGCCCCAAATCATAACTGCACACTATGGAAAACATTAAAACATTTTGATATTTCATATAATGGAGGTAAATGGAGAGATAAAATGTGATCTCGTAGCTGTGTTCCAAAATATTTACAACACGGATTCAAAAACTCATGCTCACACTAGTATCTTCAGAGCAATTCCTGTATCAGTTCTATTAATTTGATTGTTTTCTACACCTTGAATTTTGCTTACAGAGTAAATATTGTACGGAAAATTTCTCAAATAATTAGAGTGCATACACATTTCTCTTGTTCCTTTTCTTCAATGACTTAACCTCACTTTCTAAGACAGTCTGCAATCAAATAATCCCTGTCATCTCCTCATGCCCAGCACAACTACCCCCTCCCTCAGGCCCTCAGACTCTCTCAGGCTGTGGGTTTCCACCCTGTGTGTCGTGCAGGGTAATACACGGCCGTGTCCTCAGATCTCAGGCTGCTCAGCTCCGTGTAGGCTGAGCTCTTGGACGTGTCCCTGGTCATAGTGAGTCTGCCCTTAAACTTCTGTGTGTAGACT
This sequence comes from Theropithecus gelada, assembly GCF_003255815.1. NCBI lineage: Eukaryota > Metazoa > Chordata > Mammalia > Primates > Cercopithecidae > Theropithecus > Theropithecus gelada. Next base: position 4,086 of record NW_020259214.1, on the reverse strand, counting down.
CTGTTACCATTGCTAGGGTTGTTCCATCCCATCCACTTAAGCCCTTGTCCAGGGGCCTGTCGTGCCCAGTGTGTACTGTAGCTCGTGATGATGAACCCAGAAAAATTACAGGAGACCTTCACTGAGGCCCAGGCTTCCTCACCTCAGCCCCAGACTGCACCAGCTGCACCTGGGAGAGGGAACCTGTGGAGAGGACACAGAAGAGCGGATAAAATTCTTTTTGACTGAAAAGAGTACCACTGTCATCCCAGGGAATAGGTGTTCCTTTACCTGTAGTTGTTGCCACCAAAAGAACGATCCTCCCGGCCCAGTCCATGGTGAGAAGCTGAGCTCTCAGGAGATTCTCTAGAGGAGGAATTGGTTGTTGGATGATGCTCTCAGGGCACAGACATCCAGTGGATGTCAGGTTATCTACTTCAGTGGATCTCAGCTTATTTGCATATTCATGAGGCAGAACATTTTGTAGCTCAGAGCCTGATCCATGATAAGAAAGGAAGGTAAATGACACATTGGCCTTATGAGAGTGAGATGCAGATGGTCTGAGCCCTAATCCTGTTTGATGAAATGCATGTCCTGCTCCATTTATGAATGTTTGTGGACAGAGGTCCTTTCACTGAAGAATAAGCCCCCTCAGAGCACGCTCCTCATCGTGAACTTTCATTTTGTAAGCGTAGAGACCGCCTGGAAGATTTCTGGAACCATCCCTCTCCATGACACTGAGAAGAGGCCTTGGCCCTATTCTGGACCTCTCAGGCACCGGCACAGCTCACTGGTGATCTGAGACAGTGACTGCTGATCTCCTATATGAGTGTCCAGCAGGTCCCTCTGAGATCCGCTGGGTACTCCTGATCCAGTCTCTCTAGTACCTGCCCTGCATCTGATTCCCCAGCATCTTCAATGGAAGCACTCTTGGTTTAGAGATTTGCTGTGGGATGTGCAATTAGAGCTGATTTTCTCATCTCAGGAACAATAGGAATCAGAAGTTGAAACAGTAGTTTGGAGTTCTTTATGAACTCACTGCTCCCAATATAATTGTCAAGGAATTTGTGTTTTTAATAATTTTCGGTTAATTTTGAACTCCATTTATTAGTATTTTATGAAGTATTTACATACTTTCAGTTCATATCCGTAGATCCTCATTTTTACATATTGATTTCTGACTCGCTTGGTAAGTGCCCCGGCCACACTCCAAGATCCACCATTACCCTGTCACTCACACAATGTAGGCAACATTACTTAACACTGAAATCTGAATTTCTTATTCATAGAAATATAGTGGCTACCACAATTCTGTATCCATTGAATTAGTAAAACCATCCCTATTCTTCATATTCTCACTATTAAGATATTAATAATCCCAGAAGCCCCCTTTAAAAATAGTTCTCATTGCCTTAAATTGTATGAATGGTTCAGATATCAGCAACTTGTTGAACTCGTATTTTAGCTTTTTTTCTGACAAAGGAAGACTCAGTCCTTCAGAGGAAACCTTCTCAGCAGCCTCCTGTGCACCTGCTCCAGGGCTGGAACCTGTGTTGTGTGGTTCCTGAGTGACTCTCCAGCCCAGCCCTTGCCTTGCAAGGAGGTTCCTATTGGGGCTCACAAACATTTACCCCCAGCTTCTCTAGCCCGACAGGAAATGGCTTTGTTCTGGTTTAGATACTCTGTCAGTGACACCATATGCTGCTGACACCATTTCTTGAAACAAGTGATTAGCCTTACTAAACCTGTTGAACTCTGCAGGGGGAAGCAAAGCAAGGATTATATGATGAAGGAGGAAGCTCCTTCTCTGAAGCTCTGGATTCACTTCATTAGTGGATCCAAAATGAATACAGAAACTCACAGGAGTTTGGGGAATGACGTGCTTCTTCAATGGGCTACTGCAGTTGAATGTTGCACCTGAGAATACCAGCAGGTCCAGATACATTCAGATGACACCCCACTCCATATCCACTATTCCAATAACACACATTTTCCCTTCTTCCTATGTTGTAGCTTATACGAAGTGCCACCTACACTGACACTAGGCCCATGTATCAGACTTTTTCCCCTAGAGATCTAAAGCAAACAGGATAGAAGGGGAGACTTGGGAAGTGCATACAGGTTGCTCTTTTCATTTTCTCAGCTAGGAATCCAGCAAAGCATCATGATTATAGAAGCTGAGGTCAGTCAGGGAGTTTTCAAGACCTTGGTCTTAAAAATGGTGATATCAGAGGCTTCGGATTCTTCTACTGTCTTGTCTCACTCTCTGCCATTTTCCATTAGTTTCCCTACGTTCTCCTCAGATAGAGTCTGTGCATTGCCACACATGCATCTTTAATGCAGAGCCATCATCCTGGTTAGAATAGATTGTGCAGTGCGGGTAAGCACTGCCTGTTCTGACCATGGAAACCTAGAGACGTGATCAGCATCCTCTTCTGGGCTGTGACCTTGACCAGGCGTCACCAGGGGGAAAAGCTCATTTTTGGCAGTTAATCCCTTTTCTGGTTTCACCATCCCTAGACTATTTACTTACTTCTCACCCCTACTGGCTAACTTTGCTCATTTGTATAATAATGGAAAGCGGGAAAAAAATCTGGAAGGGAAGATTTGTCTTCGTTCACATAAGATAAGGTTCTGGAAAAGTCCTTCCCTGTAGACGCTCCTGAAGCAGGCTCCTGGTATGTTTCTCAGTAATTAATCATCTGCAATTCTGATCCATAGGAAATGCATTTGGATTTTATTTTTTAGAATCCTGAGGTTTCTGGAGAGAAAGTAGAGAAACTTTAGAAATGAAAGACCCTCTGGAACTGTTGCATTTACCGAGTCCACATCTGTCTTTCAGATGTCTATAGTGCTTGTCATGTAGTGCCCTCAATATCTTGTGGCTTCTGCAACCTCTGTTCCAGTTAAGCAAGTGTCAACTGCCATTTTAGGCATGTCCATCTATCCAGTTTTTGGAGTGGATAAGATTTCTTGCTACTTCCGTTATTTAATAGATTCCAAAAAGTGTTGACATTCAGATTATGCAGATTTCTTTTGACATAAAAATGAAGTTGTTGAATTTTATAATCTACATTTTGGAACCTAAACCAAAAGTACAATCAAGTGTCACCTCAGATGTGTTACTGGAGGCAGAATTCTGATCTCATTACATATAAGTGGTACCTGGTCTGACGTACATGAACAGGCAAGGAAACAGAAAAAGGACATCGCACAACGTTTATGAAAAGTCTCAGCAATTTTAATTTTCTTCTGAGGAAGCTGAAATTGTGCAAGTAAAACAGTGTGACTGGACATGTCTCAGGAGAAGTTGTGTTCTGGAAAGTATCTCCTGTCCTGGGCTGGATCCAGTAGGTGCACTCAGGCCCCAAATCCTAAAGCAGCGACTTGTATTCCTTAAACAGATGATATTCCAATTAGAAAGCTATTCTCAGGTGAGCTGCACAGCAGGGAGGAGGAGACGGAGGTGTCCTTGGCTTCCCAGAATTGCTGAAATTGAAGACCAAGGCCACCTCCTCATAGGTGGAGCAGAGATCCACCTATGAGTACATCACATCGGCTCTGTCTTCAGGAATCTTGGGCTGTGGGGGGGAGGTGAAGGAATGTGATTTATTCCTTTCTGCTAATGCAGTGTGCTTCAGAGAAAATGAACTGAAAATTTAATAAATATGCTTTTTGCCATAATAAGGGAGAGAATATGAATAATTCATGGCAATGCAAGTGGTCACTTCAGAGCTGGCAGAAGGAGCAAGTGCACAACTGAGAGAAGGAAGCATCCTGCACCAGAAAGCAGGTGCGCTAAGATCATCCCCCGAGAACTGCCCTCCAGATGCCATGTGTCAGTGGAACCTGGGCCCGTGCCTGGGATCTTGTGCGTAGTGTGGAGAGCAGAGCACAGCTCCATTCCTCCTCACTGTGTGACCTAGGATGTGACCTCTTCCTCTGAGCTTCATTCTAATTAGGCGTTAAAATCAAATAACAGCAGTAACTTTACTTGTAAACTTTCCGGTTAGAGTCGGTGATGATCAGAATTGTTATCACTGTTGTTGTCCAAACCCTTAAATATAAAAATACCTGTGTGACCCCTCGTCTCAGACCTCAGATGAC
>NW_020259213.1:0-5306 GCF_003255815.1 Theropithecus gelada | reverse complement strand
ATGTGTTTGTACTGGGCTCAGGAAGTTTGAGAGATATATGGCGATATGTGGTGGGATGGGAGGATGGGATGTGTTTGTACTGGGCTTGTTTGTTTTGAGCCCGGGGCTGAGGAATGTGCCCGGCTCCTCTCATTCCCCCCTTCTTTTCAGGTATCTCTAGAGCCAATCTTGGGTCTTACAAGTCAGATTCTGTTTCAGCGTTTACAGGTTGGTATTGGGCTCTGAGGACCATGAGTTGTACAGTGTCAAACCTTTCTCTAACGAACCGCAAAATTCTGTTAACAATACAAGGTCTAGGCCGGGCGCGGTGGCTCAAGCCTGTAATCCCAGCACTTTGGGAGGCCGAGATGGGCAGATCACGAGGTCAGGAGATCGAGACCATGCTGGCTAACACGGTGAAACCCCGTCTCTACTAAAAAATACAAAAAATTAGCCGGGCGAAGTGGCGGGCGCCTGTGGTCCCAGCTACTCGGGAGGCTGAGGCAGGAGAATGGCGTGAACCCGGGAGGCGGAGCTTGCAGTGAGCTGAGATCCGGCCACTGCACTCCAGCCTGGGCGACAGAGCGAGACTCCGTCTCCAAAAAAAAAAAAAAAAAAAAAATACAAGGTCCTACGGTAAGCAGAAATAGAGGACACAGCAGGGGTCCAAGGAAGGGGGCTAACAGAGAAAACATAGATGAGTTCCACCATTGGTCTGCAGCTGAAGCAAACTGCCGTGTTCTTACTTCTGTGCTTAACTTGCGTAACTGTTGGACCTGGTCCTCCACAAGTCCTGATTCATTTATGTAGAAACAACAGTCTTCCTTTAGGAACATACACGTACCCCCTTTTTCAGCAGTGAGTAGGTCTAAGGCCCTCCGGTTCTGCAAGGTTACCTGTGCTAGGGACGTGAGCTGCCGCTGGAGGGAGGCAAGGGACTCAGCTGACTCCTCCATAGCAACGGCAAATTGTTGGTACAGCTTGTTACTTTCTATGAGGGTGTGACCTAAGGCTCCCCCCGTCAGTCCGGCTGCCATGAAGGATGCGGTGAGGGAGATTCCTGCAATGAGGGGGAGAAATATGGCTCGTGCAGGTCTCAATCTAGGGACTGGGTGAATAACAGCACTAGTCCAGTTACCGGTATACCCTAGGAACTCGCCGGCAGTAAGTAGAGTCAACCGGGGAACTAATGTGACAGGAAGACACAGTAGGTTGGTAACAGAGGGGCTTGATAGGTTTTTAGATAATGTTCCATTACACCAGAAGAATATGCCTGACGGAGCCCTTAGGGTGATATTAGGGGGCGTTGCAGTGATGCTGCAGAGGCTGGAATTAGTTCCTGAGAAACAGTAGGGAAACTTTTCTTGGCTGGGGTTTAGGTATAGTGGCACGTTAGGGATAGGGGCATATGAGAGGTTGCGGTGGTTGTTAGCTTGGGCAGAGGTAGAGGATCCCCATGGCAGGGGGACAGCGGTTAGCGGTGGACGCCCTAGAGTGGCACACAGAAAGCAGCCAGACAGGCTGTGAAGTCCTGTAAGGTTAGCAAGTTCTAATCCTTCTTGCAATAATTTTAACCAGGAAAAAGGACGTAAATCTTGTGTCAGGCGGTTTTCTTGTCGCTGGATATTTCCATGGACCAGGGGCCGTACCTGCACTAGACCCCGCCACAGATAGAGGTGACTACTAGGCCATGTGGAGGCGGAGGAGTAGTATACAGCCCCGTGTTGAGGCGTGGTCCAGCGGGAGTTCCAGGGGTCTCTAACTATCCATGTATATGAAAGGTCTCCATCTCGTCTACGATGGAAGGGCCATCTGGGGTTTATCTGTTCTTTTCCACCCCACCATTGGTATTTATGGACGATACAATAGTTATAAGGGCAGCCAGCACTTTGGTGCCACCAATAGTGCTTACAATTGTATTGAGTCTGATCATACTCGAAGCATATCATTGGTGCCACTGGTTTGGCTATTGGGAAATCGGTAAAATTTAGTAAAATTGGGCTATTGCACCCTGAGGAGGGGCAATCTGCACTGGCCACTAATTTCCCGGGCTTATGAGGTTGCCCAGGGTGGGTTTGGTTTTCATAAAGCCAGAATCTCCAGACAAAGGGATTAGGAGCTGGCTTTATGTTTTCCCCAGCGGCCACTAGGGCGACTAACGTTAGAGTCAGACTACCTAACTGCATGTTTGCAGTGAGCTATGCTGTCGGCGCAGGGTGAGTTTTAAGGGGTTGTTCTTAGCTCTGTCCACAGTCCACGTGTCCGGTGCTTCAGCCGCCGCCGTGATTGGTCCCAGGAGGTCGGAGGTTGGGTCCACCGGCTTGACGTGGGTGTAGTGGATCCACGACGCGATGCCTTCTACCTTTAGGGTGGTGGGTGTGGTTAGGAGTACCTGGAGTGGTCCTTTCCACCTGGGTTCTAGGGTCTCTTGTCGGTGTCGCTTGACCAGGACCCAGTCTCCCGGCTGGTACGGATGGGGTGTCGGCAGGGGACCGGTCTCATATAGTTCCTTCAGCTTGGGCCAGATTTCTTGATGAATTTTCTGCAAGGCTGGGAAGGATATCTTCCAGAATTTTCTTTGCTACGACCTGAGCAGTTTCTCTTTTGGTTGGGAATGCTTCAGTCCACCCTGAAAAAGTATCTACAAAGACAAGTAAGTACCGGTACCCGTACTTTCCTGGCTTTATTTCAGTAAAATCTACTTCCCAGTAGATACCAGGCCTGGTTCCCCTGAGCCTTGTTCCTGTTGCAGCTTGAGATTGGGGGTATGCGTTGTTAAGCTGGCAGACTTTGCAACTTGTCACGATACTGCTGGCCGTCTCAGCTATATGTCTGATTTTGAGCTTGGAGCGTCTGATCAGGTCTATCATCCGCCAGGCCCCCAGGTGGGTGGTTCGGTGGATGTGTTCTAACACTTGTTGTCCTAATTTTTCTGGTAGGATGGTTTGGTCATTAGTATCAGTCCACCACCCATTCTGGATTTGTTTCAGGGGAAGTTTGTCAATCCACTGGAGATCTTGTTCTGAATATTCAGGGAAATATGGCAAGTCCCGGGGGCCCGGGTCAGGGAGCTGGAGTGCAAGGAGTTGGCTGGGAGCCTTCGCCATCTTTCTTGCAGTTTGATCCGCCAGAAAGTTGCCTTGAGCAGTTGGAGTAGTTAGTTTCTGATACCCTGGGCAATGCACAATGGCTAACTTTTCTGGCCTCCATAGGGCTGTTAGCAGGGCTAGGATTTCTTGCTTGTTTTTTTATCTCTTTTCTTTCAGCCGTCAGTAACCCCCGCTCCCTGTAAATGGCCCCATGTATAGGCGCCGTTGCAAAAGCATATCGGCTGTCTGTATATACCGTCAGCTTTTTCCCCGCCCCTAAGTTAAGAGCTTGGGTGAGCGTTATCAGTTCGGCCTTCTGGGCCGATGTCCCCGGGGGCAGGGGTTCCGCCCAGATTACCTTAGTCTCTGAGGTCACTGCCGCTCCAGCGTACCTCTGGCCCTGATGCATGAAGCTGCTCCCATCAGTGAATCAGACGAGGTCGGCGTCAGGAAGTGGGCGGTCCTGCAGGTCTTCTCGAACTCCGTGCAACTGAGTTAGTATCTCGGTGCTGTCGTGGAGTGGGGCGTCCAGGTCCGGGTTGGGCAGCAGTGAGGCAGTCTCTTACCCAGTGGCTAGCCTCCTTGCAGTAGGCACATTGGTCTTTTCTCAGATTATCATGCCTGGGGGGGCCGCCTAGGTTGGGTGTACTCTGGCTGTAGATGTTTTTTCTGTACTACTGATGCCAGGACCTTGGTTCAGTGGCCTTAAATTGCCTTTCCTCTGGAGTATCTCTGTTATTATAAACCTGCTGGGCTATCTGAAGGAGGTCCTGAATCCGCTTTCCTTCCGAGTCTTTTAATTTTTGGAGTTTTTTAATATTTGGGGCTGCCTGATTTACGAAAGACATTACAACAGCTGCCTGACTTCCTGGAGCCTCTGGATCTATGGGGGTGTACTGTCTAAAAGCTTCCATTAATCTTTTTAAGTAGGTGGCTGGGCTCTCTGTCTTTCCCTATAGAATAGAATATACTTTGGCCAAATTAGTGGGCTTGCGAACAGCTGCCCGGAGACCTGCCATTAGAGTCTGGCGATAAAGGTGTAGCCATCCCCTACCTTCTGCCATGTTGTAGTCCCACGCCGGCCTGCTCAGAGGAAAGGTCGCGTTTATGAGGTCGGGGTTGGCAGTCGGTTGACCGTTGTCCCCCGGGACCAGCTTTCTAGCTTCTACCTGTATTCTCTCTCGCTCTTCCGTGGTAAACAAGATTTGGAGGAGCTGCTGATAATCATCCCAAGTGGGCTGGTGGGTTAACATGACACTATCCAGTAAAGCCAGTAAATCTTTGGGGTTGTCTGAAAACCGAGCACTCTGCGTCTTCCAGTTATACAGATCACTGGTGGAGAATGGCTAGTACTGGAGCCTGGGGCTTCCTGTGTCATCTGGGGGTCCTATTTCCCGAAGGGGTAAAGCCACCGTGGAGTCAGGCGGCTGGGGGAGGGGTTAGTTCGCGAAGTGTGCCCTCGCGTCCGCCCCGATGGCCCTTCAAAGTTACTTTCCTTTTCAGCGGCCCGTGAATGCCGGCCGCCTCCCCTCCGCCTGCTCCCTCCCTCTATCCTTCTCTCTAATCTTTCCGTTTCTGTCCAAATCTTTGATTGACAGACTCACAGGGTCTCTTCTTTAAGTCTCTATCTCATTCGCGCGCACTCTCTCTCTCTCTGTCATCCCGTGTCCTTTCTCCTTCACACTCAGTCTCTTTCTCTTTCTGTCTCTCTCTCTAACTCTCCACGTCTGCCGTTTCCTCCCCTTTCTCTTTCCGATTTCCCTTCTCACTTTCTTTCTCTTACTCATTCTCTCCCTCTCCCCAGTCTCACTTTCTTTCTCTTACTCATTCTCTCTCTCTCCCCAGTCTCACTTTCTGTGTCTCTTCCTGTAAAGGAATGTGGGTTTGAATCCCTGCAAAGGAAATCTGATCTGACTTATTAATGATATTTAGTCACGATCGTGCTCCGGCAGCCCAGATCAGAGACAGCTACTGCCCAAACTGCAGACCGGCGCTCGGGGCAGTTCAGATCAGAGACAGCTACTGCCCAAACCGCAAACGCACTCGGGGCAGTTCAGATCAAAGACAGCTACTGCCCAAACCCCAAACCGGCGCTCGGGGCAGTTCAGATCAGAGACAGCTACTGCCCAAACCGCAGACCGGCGCTCGGGGCAGTTCAGATCAGAGACAGCTACTGCCCAAACCCCAGACCGGCGCTCGGGGCAGTTCAGATCAGAGACAGCTACTGCCCAAACCCCA
>NW_020259212.1:0-5308 GCF_003255815.1 Theropithecus gelada | reverse complement strand
ACAGAACACAAAGAAGTTTCTCAGAAAGCTTCTTTCTCTTTCTTATCGGAGGATATTTCCTTTGGTCCTATAGTCTTCAAAGGGATTTGAAATATCTGTTCTCAGATTCCACAGAAAGAAGGCTAGCAAAGAGATCCACGAAATACAGATGTAACTCTGTGAGTAGAAGTCACACATCACAGGGCAGTTTCTCAGAAAGCTTCTATCCAGATTTCATCTGAGGATATTTCCTTTTTCACCATAGCCCTCTATGGGCTTCCAAATATCACTCTGCCAATTCCACAAGAACTGTCTTAGAGAAAGGCTTCTTGAGGGGAAAGCTGTAACTTTGTGAGATGATTTCACAGAACACAAAGAAGTTTCTCAGAAGGCTTCTTTCTCTTTATTATCGCAGGATATTTCCTTTGGCCCTATAGTCTTCAAAGGGATCCGAAATATCTGTTCTCAGATTCCACAGAAAGAAGGCTAGGAAAGAGATCCAGGAAATACAAGTGTAACTCTGTGAGATGAATTAACAGAACACTAAGAAGTTTCTCAGAAAGATTCTTTCCAGATTTCACCTGAAGATATTTCCTNAGATGAATTCACAGAACACTAAGCAGTTTCTCAGAAAGATTCTTTCCAGATTTCACCTGAAGATATTTCCTTTTTCACCATAGCCCTCTATGGGCTTCCAAATATCACTTTGCCACTTCCACAAGAACTCTCTTAGCGAAAGGCTTGTTGAGGGGAAAGATGTATCTCTGTGGGATGATTTCACAGAACACAAAGAAGTATCTCAGATAGCTTCATTCTCTTTGTTATCGGAGGATATTCCCTTTGGCCCTATAGTCTTCAATATTATCCGAAATATCTGTTCTCAGATTACACAGAAAGAAGGCTAGCAAAGAGATCCACGAAATACAGATGTAACTCTGTGAGATGAATTAACAGAACACTTAGCAGTCTCTCAGAAAGCTTCTTTCCAGATTTCATCTGAGGATATTTCCTTTTTCACCATAGCCCTCTATGGGCCTACAAATATCACTTTGCCAATTCCACAAGAACTGTCTTAGCGAAAGGCTTCTTGAGGGGAAAGATGTAACTCTGTGAGATGATTCCAGAGAACACAAAGAAGTTTCTCAGAAGGCTTCTTTCTCTTTGTTATCGAAGGATATTTCCTTTGGCCCTATAGTCTTCAAACGGATCCGAAATATCTATTCTAGGATTCCACAGAAAGAAGGCTAGCAAAGAGATCCACTAAATACAGATGTAACTCTGTGTGTAGAAGTCACACATCACACAGCAGTTTCTCAGAAATCTTCTTTCCAGATTTCATCGGAGAATATTTCCTTTTTCACCATCGCCCTCTATTGGCTTCCAAATATCACTTTGCCAATTCCACAAGAACTGTCTTAGCGAAAGGCTTCTTGAGGAGAAAGCTGTAACTCTGTGAGATGATTTCACAGAACACAAAGAAGTTTCTCAGAAAGCTTCTTTCTCTTTGTTATCGGAGGATATTTCCTTTGGTCCTATAGTATTCAAAGGGATCCGAAATATCTGTTCTCAGATTCCACAGAAAGAAGGCTAGCAAAGAGATCCACGAAGTACAGATGTAACTCTGTGAGATGAATTAACAGAACACTAAGCAGTCTCTCAGAAAGCTTCTTTCCAGATTTCATCTGAGGATATTTCCTTTTTCACCATAGCCCTCTATGGGCCTACAAATATCACTTTGCCAATTCCACAAGAACTGTCTTAGCGAAAGGCTTCTTGAGGGGAAAGATGTAACTCTGTGAGATGATTCCAGAGAACACAAAGAAGTTTCTCAGAAGGCTTCTTTCTCTTTGTTATCGAAGGATATTTCCTTTGGCCCTATAGTCTTCAAAGGGAACCGAAATATCTTTTCTGAGATTCCACAGAAAGAAGGCTAGCAAAGAGATCCACGAAATACAGATGTAACTCTGTGAGTAGAAGTCACTCATCACAGAGCAGTTTCTCAGAAAGCTTCTTTCCAGATTTCATCTGAGGATATTTCCTTTTTCACCATAGCCCACTACGGGCTTCCAAATATCAATTTGCCAATTCCACAAGAACTGTCTTAGCGAAAGGCTTCTTGAGGGGATATATGTAACTCTGTGAGATGATTTCACAGAACACAAAGAAGTTTCTCAGAAAGCTTCTTTCTCTTTGTTATCGGAGGATATTTCCTTTGGCCCTTTAGCGTTCAAAGGGATCCGAAATATCTGTTCTCAGATTCCACAGAAATAAGTCTACCAAAGAGATCCACGAAATACAGATGTAACTCTGTGAGATGAATTAAGAGAACACTAAGCAGTTTCTCAGAAAGCTTCTTTCCAGATTTCATCTGAGGATATTTCCTTATTCACCATAGCCCTCTACGGGCTTCCTAATATCACTTTGTCAATACCACAAGAACTGTCTTAGTGAAAGGCTTCTTGAGGGGAAAGCTGTAACTCTGTGAGATGATTTCACAGAACACAAAGAAGTTTCTCAGAAAGCTTCTTTCTCTTTGTTATTGGAGGATATTTCCTTTGGCCCTATAGTCTTCAAAGGGATCCGAAATATCTGATCTCAGATTCCACAGAAAGAAGGCTAGCAAAGAGATCCACGAAATACAGATGTAACTCTGTGAGTAGAAGTCACACATCAGAGAGCAGTTTCTCAGAAAGCTTCTTTCCAGATTTCATCTGAGGATATTTCCTTTTTCACCATAGCCCTCTATGGGCTTCCAAATATCTCTGTGTCAATTCCACAAGAACTGTCTTAGCGAAAGGCTTGGTGAGGGGAAAGCTGTAACTCTGTGGGATGATTTCACAGAACACAAAGAAGTTTCTCAGAAAGCATCTTTCTCTTTGTTATCGGAGGGTATTTCCTTTCGCCCTATACTCCTCAAAGGGATCTGAAATATCAGTTCTCAGATTCCACAGATATAAGGCTAGCAAAGAGATCCACGAAATGTAGATGTAACTCTGTGAGATGAATTAACAGAACACTAAGCAGTTTCTCAGAAAGCTTATTTCCATATTACATCTGCAGATATTTTCATTTTCACCATAGCCCTCTATGGGCTTTCAAATATCATTTTGCCAATTCCACAAGAACTGTCTTAGCGAAAGGCTTCTTGAGGGGAAAGCTGTTACTCTGTGAGATGATTTCACAGAACACAAAGAAGTATCTCAGAAAGCTTCATTCTGTTTGTTATCGGAGGATAATTCCTTTGGCCCATAGCGTTCAAAGGGATCCGAAATATCTGTTGTCAGATTCCACAGAAATAAGGCTAGCAAAGAGATCCACGAAATACAGATGAAACTCTGTGAGATCAATTAACATAACACTAAGCAGTTTCTCAGAAAGCTTCTTTCCACATTTCATCTGAGTATATTTCCTTTTTCACCATAGCCCTCTATGGGCTTCCAAATATCACTTTGCCAATTCCACAATAACTGTCTTATCAAAAGTCTTCTTGAGGGGAAAGCTGTAAGTCTGTGAGATGATTTCACAGAACACAAAGAAGTTTCTCAGAAAGCTTCATTCTCTTTGTTATCAGAGGATATTTCCTTTGGCCCTATAGCGTTCAAAGGGATCCGAAATATCTGAAATCAGATTCCACAGAAAGAAGGCTGGCAAACAGATCCACGAAATACAGATGTAACGTTGTGAGATGAATTAACAGAACACTAAGCAGTTTCTCAGAAAGCGTCATTCCATATTTCATCTGAAGATAATTCCTTTTTCACCATAGCCCTCTATGGGCTTCCAAATATCATTTTGCCAATTCCACAAGAACTGTCTTAGCGAAAGGCTTCTTGAGGGGAAAGCTGTAACTCTGTGAGATGATTTCACAGAACACAAAGAGGTTTCTCAGAAACTTCATTCTCTTTGTTATCGGAGGATATTTCCTTTGGCCCTATAGTCTTCAAAGGGATCAGAAATATCTGTTCTCAGATTCCACAGAAAGAAGGCTAGCAAAGAGATCCAAGAAATACAGAAGTAACTCTGTGAGTAGAAGTCACACAACACTAAGCAGTTTCTCAGAAAGCTTCTTTCCAGATTTCATCTGAGGATATTTCCTTTTTCACCATAGCCTTCTATGGGATTCCAAATATCAATTTGCCAATTCCACAAGAACTGTCTTAGCGAAAGGCTTCTTGAGGGGAACGATGTAACTCTGTTAGATGACTTCACAGAACACTAAGAAGTTTCTCTGAAATCTTCTATGTCTTTGTTATTGAAGGATATTTCCTTTGGCCCTATAGTCTTCAAAGGGAACCGAAATATCTGTTCTCAGATTCCACAGAAAGAAGGCTAGCAAAGAGATCCACGAAATACAGATGTAATTCTGTGAGTAGAAGTCACACATCACAGAGCAGTTTCTCAGAACGCTTCTTTCCAGATTTCATCGGAGGATATTTCCTTTTTCACCATAGCCCTGTATAGGCTTCCAAATATCACTTTGCCAATTCCACAAGAACTGTCTTAGCGAAAGGCTTCTTGAAGGAAAGCTGTATCTCTCTGAGATGATTTCACGGAACACAGAGAAGTATCTCAGAAAGCTTCATTCTTTTTGTTATCTTAGGATATTTCCTTTGGCCCTATAGTCTTCAAAGTTATCGGAAATATCTGTTCTCAGATTCCACAGAAAGAAGGCTAGCAAAGATATCCACGAAATACAGATGTAACTCTGTGAGACTAATTAACAGAACACTAAGCAGTTTCTCAGAAAGCTTCTTTCCAGATTTCATCTGAGGATATTTCCTTTTTCACCATAGCCCTCTATGGGCTTCCAAATATCAGTTTGTCAATTCCAGAAGAACTGTCTTAGCGAAAGGCTTCTTGAGGGGAAAGCTGTAGCTCTGTGAGATGATTTCACAGAACACAAAGAAGTATCTCAGAAAGCTTTATTCCCTTTGGTATCGGAGGATATTTCCTTTGGCCCTATAGTCTTCAAAATTATCCGAAACATTTCTTCTCAGATTCCACAGAAATAAGGCTAGCAAAGAGATCCACGAAATACAGATGTAACACTGTGAGTAGAAGTCACACATCACAGAGCAGTTTCTCAGAAAACATCTTTCTAGATTTCATCTGAGGATATTTCCTTTTTCACCATAGCCCTCTGTGGGCTTCCAAATATCACTTTACCAATTCCACAAGAACTGTCTTAGTGAAAGCCTTCTTGAGAGGAAAGCTGTAACTCTGTGAGATGATTTCACAGAACACAAAGAAGTTTCTCAGAAAGCTTATTTGTCTTTGTTATCGGAGGATATTTCCTTTGGCTCTATGGTCTTAAAGGGATCCGAAATAT